>NC_044063.1:14311521-14321521 GCF_902167405.1 Gadus morhua
TTTCTTACTTTGTGTAGCATTGCTCCTGGGACATTGCAGCCTTTAGCAAAAAAAAAAACAGTTTCCCCTTAAAGTAATTCACTTGCCAGACACTTTAACAACCTCAAAAGACGGAGAATCAACCACGAGTGCAAAGACAAGAAGTCCTACGTGTATTGCTCAATGATACACCATAATTTAACTAAATTAAAGCTCTCCTTCTATCTTTTTCTGCTCCAAACACTTACGTTCTGTAAGGGCTATTAAATATATTATTCTGACACTGAAGATCCCATACAACAACCGCTCTCTAAGCACATTTCAAACTCTGGTCTCACTCTCATCCCAAAGTCCTTCTTTCACAGAGTAGTTGGATCTGAACCGTCTGGCTCACGCACACTTGACTATTCTTAGGTGAGAGCCAAACATACTAAATAAAAGACTTCCTTGTAGAGACGGAACACACAACGGTCAAAACAAGAGGTGATGTGGGGGAGTGCTTGCTATTGGGGGTTGTTTTAGAAGAAAATTTCCTTAAAGAATACAACAGGAAGAGGAAACAACATTAAGGTGTTAGGTTATCATTATACAACGACATTCTATCACAAACCCTTTATGTCTGTTTACTCCTTTACACCTAATTGAATCTGATCAATCAGGGTTTAATATCGTGTGGGGAGGGACGTGGGGGGGGAGGCTGTGGGTGGAGGGTGTCAAAGTATAACTACTGCCATTGTTAGAAGAAAGTGCACCCCACCAAACAACTGTTATAATAGGGAGGGGGGGAGGTTGGATGATAAGAACATGCGAGAATGTACAACTCTAGCTCTGGCATCACAACTGTCAAAAGTACTTCTTCATTCTCACACATCTCCCTCCCTCCCTCTTTCTATCTCACTGCCTCTCTCGCTGTCTCACTTTCTTTCTCTTCACTGTCTAACATGCTCTCTCTCCCAGGCCATTTCTCACTGCCAAGCCCCCTCTTTCTTTTTCTTCACCTCCCTCGCTGTCTGTGAACACGCTGCATATTTCATAACCCGGGGTGCGTTTGATTCCACATGCTGGGCCCGCCCTCTGTGCCATGTGTGTGCAAAGGGAAGTTTGATGAAAGATTTCTCAATCAATTGATTCATTTTGATATTCAGGACGGCACCATGCATGCGTTTGTTTAGTTGAAGGAGGAGGGATGGCAAAGAGAAACAGAAACGAAAGAAAACATCAAAGGCAATTAAAGGAAAAGCCAAAAAACTGGAAAAGTATACATTTGTTATCTATGGCAACCATCCATGAGGACTTGGCCTCATTAATGCCTGTAATGGAAAAGAACGTGGCCAAATTCTAGAGTTCAAAATACCCTGCAACTTATTTTTGATATCTCTATCCTATCCCGTGCCTAATGTCTCTTCCAAGTTTCATTCATAATGGAATACTTTGAGTTTGTTATTACTTCAGTCAAATACTCAGGAACACAGCAAATGCTGTTGCGATAACCGATACATAAGCACAGCTGACTTTGAAATAGCCAAGATGTCAGGAAATATAATTAGCATCAAACAAATGGAGGATTGGGAGCCTCTATTTGTTTGTTAATTAGCTTCGCACAAACAGAGGTTTGGGACTAGACTGTGTGCAGAAGCATTTAGAAAAGCTGTCAATGACTGTCTTGGGATGTAGATCATTTGTTGTAGAAGTGTAACAGGTTTGTTTGTTCTCCGGTATCGGGGACACATGCTAATTTCATGTGACGGGGAACTCCTGTCACAGCGGTGCGATGACTCACATTAAATATCCTGTGTTCTGTTTTTCTCTCTCTTGTTTCTCACCTCCTCCGCTTATTCATGTCTTCCTCCACTTGCCTCTGTTTCTCATTCTGTCGTCCCACTCTCTCGGTAGGGGGGAGTGGGACTGATGGGGGAGGGCAGACTTTCCTTTCAGTGAAGGACCACTTCTGGCTGCTATTACGGCACAGACTATTGAAGGTTTCTGTAAGGGATCCCCTGCCTGCAAATCAAATTAGCCCCGCAACGACTTCCAATAGCATAAAGTCACTATGTTGGCACTTTGGGGCATACTGAAGAAAACCACACAGGTTTCTACAATTTATTTCAACGTCATTTGGCTTTGGGGAAAGTCGTGAAAAATATGTTCAATGAGCAACATGCAGCAGCATTCTGCATTGCAGAATAATGTAAAACAGAAAGTTGATTCAAAGGCTATGTCAAACACACACCTTCACACAATTTCAACATATTCTAGCCTGTGTTGCCTGCCGTCCATGATGCTGCCTTGAGGATCTATATTGTATGGCGGAAGAATGATAATTAATTTTCAATGCATTTATATTTGTATGTTTTTTTTGTGGCAAGGACAGGTAAGGAAGAGCAGAACTGTATGGATTATTGAAAAAGTCCATGTCCATTGGGCAATGAGCAATACGTGTCCAAATCCTTCCCAAGCTAAATATAATAAGTACAACATGGATAGGGGGCATTTCAATGGGGCACACACAGCATTCATAGTGTGTTGCGTAACAGGGTGGATCCAGAGTTCAAGTCAGAGAAAGCCACACACGCTGAAAGGGTGGCAGGATAAAAGTGTTTCCCTGTTTCCTGTTGTCACATCCCAAAGTCACAAATGCTCACTTCACCTGTCGCTGCCCCCTGACCCTTGCATGATGTGTGAAAAAGTTCATGAGCCTACACTAATACCCACACACATACTCATGTGCGAATGTGTGCGTGTGTTTGAGTGTACGTGGGTGGGTGCGCATGTGCGTGCGTCTGTAAGCGTGTCTATGCATGTGTACGTGAGGCTCTTCCTGCTTTAACACCTCCATGCTTTGAGGCAGGCCCTCTTCACACAAGGATGATTCACGGGTCACGGAGAGAGCGCTGTCTGCTCTCTTTGCGGGATTTTGACATTTATGGCGCTAGTTAGCCTCAAGATAAACCTACAAGTCCTATTATCCCCAGAGGGCCCAGAGGGGACAAAGCCTACTGCTACAGTCCCTAGGAGGGAGGGGCACATGATGGTCTATGCTTACTATGACCTCTGACATGTATAACGCTACAAGTACTGTATGTATAATCATTTAAATGGTAGTAATATATGAATAATAATAAATAATACGTTTAAGTCAATACCAAAACCAACAATTCTGAATCTATCCTTTCATTAAGAAAAGCATACACACTTGCACGCAGGTACACACACATACTCACACACATGCATGTGTGACAATGTGTATGGGTGAGCTGGTGTCATGTCTTTGTGTGTTTGATGTGCTCTGGCTTTTGCACCAATGCAACACCCTGCGGCACAGAACACAGGTGAAGGCGGAGAGAGAGAGAGAGAGAGAGAGAGAGAGAGAGAGAGAGAGAGAGAGAGAGAGAGAGAGAGAGAGAGAGAGAGAGAGAGAGAGAGAGAGAGAGAGAGAGAGAGAGAGAGAGAGAGAGAGAGAGAGAGAGAGAGTAAGAGAGTGATGGGACAAAAAAAGCTTGCACCAATTGAATACCGCCCTTGGCCAATGTCCTCTGCACTGACCTCTCCTCTGTACAGTGCAGGGCATTGAACAGGGGGATATTCACTGGGGGCGACATTACGTCTGCGCTGATCAAAGAGAAATAGTTACAGTGTGTTCAATTTTGTTAAGGTAGAAACAAATATCCACTGACTCTCTGCCTCACAGCACTTACTTTCTATATATATATGCGATTGTGTCTTTGTCCGACTGTGTGATTGTTTTTTGTTTGTGTGTGTGTGGCTGCACATCAATCCAGCGATGATGCCTATTTTTAGATTGTAGCTAAAGATAGAAATCTCTAGTGCTGCTGCTGTTACTGATGCTGATGATGATGTCGATGCTGGTGTTGCTGATGAAGGTGATAATGGTGACGAGGGTGGGGGCTAATGGTTTGCTAATGTATGCAGCGAGGACGTTGGCGCTATGCCAGGCATCTTTTCTGAATAAACAACACCTCAGCAGCACGGCGAAACCAATCAGCATAAAATCGAAAAGCAGGCTAAATGATGGAGGGGCTTGCCTCCCTGTCATTTGAAGCCCTGACCAAAGACACAAAGACACATCAATGGGCGGCAATTGTTCTGTAAATTCTCCTCCCGGCAGAGTCACCTTCATTTAATAACTTGGGGTGGAGTGCGAAGAGAACGGAGAAGAGTACATCCAGCTCCTGGTGTCTCCCATCATTGCACAGTACCACACAATGGGACGCAACTGGACTCCAAGGCGACTCAGTGGAGCAGTTGAATCCGAGGAACCAGCCCATTGGATATGTGTCTGCACATGGCTGGAGCACACTGGAGCCCTGTTAGGGGCTTCACGTGGGAGCCGAGTTCTCACATAAGAAGTAATCAATCTGCGGTTGTCCACCGATGGCTAACCTGAGTACTAATGAAAAAGTATGTGCTAGGGTCAAAGGTCATAGGCTTGGAAAGACCTGAAGACCTCCCATAGATTGCCTTGTTCCTTCCTCACACACACACCAAACACACACACACATTCCCACACACACACACACACACACGCACACACACACACACACACACACACACATTCCAACACACACACACACACACACACACACACACACACACACACACACACACACACACACACACACACACACACACACACACACACACACACAATTGATCATACACAAAACCAAATATTATACATTTGTACTGCGGAAACAAAGGAAGCGAACACACACAGGTTAAATCTTTTACTCTCGTTCATTTCTTTCCTTTTTTTTATTTGTTGCCTCCCTCTGTCGCTCACTCCCTCCCCCTGACGTGTTTGTTTAGGCCTACTTTGATGGGCCTATGCATTATTTAGACCTCAGCCTATTTTCAGACACCTTCAATTATGTACATACAGGGTCAAAATGAGCCGAGGAGTTGATGGCCTTGCACACCCTGTGTCTGTAGTGTACCATGTGTGTGTCTGTTTGTGTGTGCGTGTGTGCGTGTGTGTGTGTGTGTGTATGTGTGTGTGTGTGTGTGTGTGTGTGTGTGTGTGTGTGTGTGTGTGTGTGTGTGAGTGTACGTGTGTTTATTTTGTATTCTACAGCCCATGCAATGAAAGGGCAAATCATTACTGCTTTGCCGTTTGGTTTATGCATGTGTCAGTGAGTGGCGAGTGTGGCTATTTATGTGTCCTCATCCATCTATATGTGTGTGTGTGTGTGTGCGCATGGGCGTGCGTGGTTGTGGTTGTGCGTGCGTCTATTTATGTGTGGGTTCTTGGTAGCCTGATGCCATGTTTTTCTGTAATAATGGTTTTAAGTATCGGTTCTCAGTCTGTTCATTATTATTGCAACAGAGTCTGCCCCTTTGGGATAAGCTATCAACAAGACCCAAGCCCCAGATATATCCTCGCATCTATCATATAATGTCTGAAACATTTGATCCCTTCGCCCAAACCGCTTTCTCTCTCTCTCTCTCTCTCTCTCTCTCTCTCTCTCTCTCTCTCTCTCTCTCTCTCTCTCTCTCTCTCTCTCTCTCTTTCTATCTCTCTTTCTCTCTCTCTCTCTTTCTCTCTCTCTTTCTCTCTCTCTTTCTTTCGCTCTCTCTTTCTCTCTCCCTCTCTCTCTCTCTCTCTCTCTCTCTCTCTCTCTCTCTCTCTCTCTCTCTCTCTCTCTCTCTCTCTCTCTCTCTCTCTCTCTCTCTCTCTCTCTCTCTCTCTCTACACGTCTATCTCTCTTACCCTGACTATTTGGTCTGCTTATTCCTAAGCCCTCCATGAATCAAATTGAACCCCTCCTTTACTAGTCTCTCTGCAGCTTAAGTGTCCTGATAACCATCATGTCCTTGTGATTCTGACACTATTTCCACCAGGGCTCCCATCATAACAAGTATGGTGGTACAGATGTCGCTGGCTTAGGCACGCCTTTGACAAACATGAAGTCTATCTCCTCCAATCATTGTAGTCTACAAGTATCAATTCTTTAAGTGATTCAATGCATGACCAAGTATTCTTGTTTAAAATTAGCATGTCAGTTTTGCAGTTCAATTTGCAGTGAAAGAACAGCACTCTTTATCTGTGCCAAACAGCGGGGAAGACAATTGTCGTTGTGGTGAAAAACGTTGGAGCCGTTGATGGACAGGTGATGCAAGGTGAGGACATCCAGGAAGAGAAGGGAATCCACTTCTATATTTTATGAGCTTTTTGTGCCTACAAGGAGCCAACATAGTTGGCTCACTGGCAGGTTGAGCCGCCAAGCCGCTGCAGAGAAATAAATCTTATTTTGTTTTAAAAAAAGTAGAACACCATCGAGTTAAGAAAAAAAACACCCTCAGAACACACTCTATGGCCAAAGTTCAATTATCACATGAGCTCTCCACCTGAAGAAGGAAACAGTGGGGATGAGGGGCTGGGATGGGCCCTACCACCCTCCAAGTGGCGACTGTGTGTGTGTGATTTCACTGCACGTCATCAAAAATGAATCAATATCTTCCATCTGTGTGTCTATTTATTCATTTCTGTGTTGTTTTTTTGGCGTTTTTTCTTATTTTATGTCAGAGGTTATTTGATGACATGATCTATATTAGGCTCACTATCAGCCCTCTTTGTCGCTGCATATGTTTGGTTTAATGAGCACTCAACGGGGTGAGGCTCAGCACAGGGCTCGTTAAGGTTTATTAGAGCCCTCTTAATTGGTCCACCATGCTGTTTGACCAGTCTCCATTACGACCTGCTGCTGCAACTGAATAAACCATGTGGTCTTACACACACACTGGCAGAATACCCAGGGTAGGACTGTCGGCCTCGTACACATCGTGCATACAGACACACACACACACACACACACACACACACACACACACACACACACACACACACACACACACACACACACACACACACACACACACACACACACACACACACACATACACACACACACACACACACACACACACACAAAAACAAGTATATTATTTATACATTATTAAATAATTCCTTTCATTCTCATTTTCAATAGTCTCACTCGCCCCCAAAGCTTCAAGATACACAAAAGACAAAATCGGTTGTGCCCCTAGAAATGCAGTCTTGCCCGACCACGATCCATATAATAAAAGGCTGAAGGCATTTCTAATGAACCCTGACCTTACAGTTTCTCACAGAGAACCCACAAGGTGAATATTCAGCTCTAGGTTAAAACTTAATACCATCGCTCTTTGTTGCAGCTCTTGCAAAATTAGACTAAGTCATCTATCAAGATAACACACGCTTGCTCTCAGGGCTATGGAGCATAAGGCTATCATCTGTCTTCCTGCCCACTCAGCTGAAAGCTGTACTCCTCAGGCTTATGACTTTAGGTCTGCATCAGGGGTATTGAATGTCTGACGTAAGATTCCAACAGTATAATTTCTTGTCGAATTTCTCAGTGAAGGGGAAATAGCGAGATCCTACAGTATATCATTTCCCTTCTTTTTTTCTTGCATTTACAGATAACAGATATCCAGATTGACAGATGAAGACAGATCTCCAGAGGCGGAGCGACCCAGTCTCACGGAAATATGTGACACTGTCACGTCATTTAATCTATTAATTTGTGATCTGGGACACGTCATTTACATTTTTTCTTACACAAGCACAAATTTCATGGCAACGTCCGCTCGTGACACTGATGCATCGACGCAGACTTTCATTCACATAGCCTACAAATAAACAAGACAATAGATGGCTAGATAAAATAAACATTCATTAAGACATAGGCCTACAATTCCATAAAGAAGAGATGAAGCAGCTACCTTTTCTCCGTCGCGGTTTGCCTACAGCAGCACCTGCATTAAATATATCCGTGAATTGTCACAATTTCTCAGAATCAAAGGTGAAAGTAGAAACGGGTGGCCAAAAGCTGTCATATTGTTAGTTATCACAGACATTTTTCTGTGTTTGTGTTGAAAAATCTTGAAACAAATGCAAAAATAAACAATGAATTATCTGTAGGCCTAGGGACAGTAGGTACATGAGTTTGAAATTTGTGCTTTTTGGCACGAAAAAATTGAAATTACGTGTCCCAGATCACGAATGAATAACTAAAATAAATGACGTATTTCCGTGAGACTGGGTTTGGCGGAGAGAGGAGCCATGTTGGCTGTAAGATGACCGATTGCCTCGTGCCCAAGCATGTGGGTGTTTAATGTGTAAAGTAAATATACCAGGGTTAAAACACGTCTCCGATGAAATGAACACTTAAGTTCACTGTAATCAAGACAATGAAAATACACAGGCTCAGTGGGTCAAACAGGAGCCTAAGGCCCAATCCCATTTATACCCCTTACCCCGTCCCCTTCCCCCTCCCCCTTGTTTTGAAGGGGTAAGGGTAAGGGTAAGGGGGAAGGGTAAGGGGTAAGGGTAAGGGGTAAGGGGTAGAAATGGGATTGGGCCAATGTGTGTGGGGGGCAGGGGGGTCTACCTTGTGTAGGTGTGTTAGGGCTAAGATTGCTTGAAGTTAAGGGAAAGGCTCTGGAAGGAAAAGCTGTAAATGTGATCTTCACAGGCATTACAGATTGTATTAACACACAGCAGGAATGTGTTAGTCTCTCTCTCACACATGCACTCACATGAGCACACACACACACACACACACACACACACACACACACACACACACACACACACACACACACACACACACACACACACACACACACACACACACACACACACACACACACAAACCTACACACAAACACAGACACAAACAAACACACACAAAGGCGCACACAAAATCACACACACATACAGTACACAAAACACAAATACACGTAAACAGGGAACTCACCACAAACCCCGCTCCTTCAGAAACGCAAAACAGCAATTTCAAAGCAGGTATCTAATGATAAGCATATCATCGTATGATATGCCCTTGAAATATGCCAACAGAAAATAAATTATCTTCTGCTCTCACTGCTCAAATCACACACACACACACACACACACACACACACACACACACACACACACACACACACACACACACACACACACACACACACACACACACACACACACACACACACACACACATATAAACAAGAAACAAATTGGTTGGTTTGATCCGTGTCATCAATATCACCAGTCTGTGGCCATACACATCCTCAGGACCAGTTTGCTAGGGATGCCTGTTATTATTATGTATCCAATCGTTGATGATAAACCGTAATTCTTTGGAATGATGAAACAATGTAGTCACCCCCCACATCACAGTGGTTCTCAGCTGCCCCCAGTTCAATCACAGTCCCGGTCCAAGCATCTGTTGCTCTTGTACAAAATGTAATCTTTCACCGTATTTCCTGTGTCCTAATTTAATACAAAATGTCCTCTCTCTCTTTCTCTCTCCCTGCCTCTCTCTCTCTTTCTCCCTCCCTCTCTCCCTCCCTCCTTCTCTCTCTCACTCTCACTCTCAGTCTCACTCCCCACCCCCCCCCCCCCCCCCTCTCTCTCTCTCTCTCTCTCTCTCTCTCTCTCTCTCTCTCTCTCTCTCTCTCTCTCTCTCTCTCTCTCTCTCTCTCTCAATCACTCACTCACTCACTCTCTCACTCCTCTCCCTCACTCTCTCACTCTCTCTCTCACTCTCTTTCTCTCGGTTCCTTAAGGCAACTCTCACACTTTGGTCTGCTAACTGATCCATGTTCTATCCACATACATTCACTAAACACTGAACATGGATCACAGTGAAAACTAAACATCATCTGTGTAAACACATGGAGCATAGTGTGACTGCGAAGGCCTTACGGATGATATACCTGACCGTATAACAGTCAATGTGTGTGCAGCCAGGGTCATGTGAACCCATATATTGCTATTGACATGAGGGCACTTTCAGTGGCGCCTTCTCTTTTTATAATCGTAAAGGTGTTCTTAAGGGTCAACCGTGATGAAATTGTGTTATTTTTGAGGATTTGATGTCATTTGACCTGAATTTCAACTCATGGCAGTCTCGTTTAACCCTTGTAAGCAACAGTGGCCGAAATGGTTCCATAACAG
>NC_044063.1:14326521-14329021 GCF_902167405.1 Gadus morhua
GCAAAGTAATAAAGGCACCCCTCCCAATGTTTCATTCAGTACACTTTCCTAAACCCCTTTGATGCCCGCATCCATTTAAAAGACGACTGCGCTGATAAAAAAGAGACAATAATAAATTGAATATAAAAAGTCGGTCTGGTCACAAGCTGGTCACAGGCTGCTGCCTCTGAGTGTCCAGACTTTGGGTGCGTTGCGTGGTGCAATTATAGTAGCCCACCACAGCAAACACTTTGGGCACATTTGGGTGAATTGTGGAAATAAATTATAGTAATGTGCGTTAAGATTGGCACGTTTATGTCGGTGAGACGCCAGTTGGACGGTTTGCATCATTTGGACACCAGAAATCTCCCCATTACCGTCTCAACAGAAATAAAAACCGAATCGTCATTAGCAGATCCACAGTGTGATCTGCCTTCAAGGTAGGAACACGGCTGGCTGAGCAGGACGCACCGCACAACATTATGGAGGGGCGAGGCGGGGAGCGGGCAGAGTGGAAGACCAGCGGAAATGAGACCCTCAGAGACGCATGCCTCTCAGACACTCATACCCATGCACTGACACACACACGTACACACGCACGTGCACAGGCTAATGCAGTATCACACGCAAACAGACACACACAGGCACACACACAGGCACACACACACACACACACACACACACACACACACACACACACACACACACACACACACACACACAAAAACAGGCACACACATGCACTTACACACACACACAGACACACGCAATAACACACACACACAAATGCACACACGTACACACGCACACAAGCACGCACAGGCACCTGCGCACACACACACAATACGTCAGTGAGTCCCTTAAGATAACCTCCTTCCCCATGCTCCTCACAAGAAGGTTTTTCAGGCAATATTTTGGATATTTTGAGCTGTTCGCGTCTCCTGTTTACAAGACACTTCATGAAGTCTTTTCCTATTTTATGCTCAGTTGGTTGTAATTAGTGACTATTCGTTCCTGGGGTCATTTTATGGGCTATTCAGCACAAAGTTGTGAAAACAGTTACATTAATAATGAATATCGCTTGTTTTTCTCCCAAAGCAAGGGTGTTCACCAGAGGCAGTGTTTGGTGTTTTCATTGTTTAATGGAGAGTCTCTCATGTGGTTTAATTTGGAGACGCACGCTACATTTTGTCATTTAAAACTCATTTTAATCCAACAGCACAGAATATTTTTTTTCATATTTGCAATAGTGCTTACAGAAGGGCTTTCATTTTTTACATTAAATGTAATTAAGCATTTTAATTCAATCCTAATACAGAGCAGTTGTGAATTAATGGGAAAAAATATGTTTACAGTAACATTTAATTAAGGATGCTTGAATAAAAGAAGCAGTTTATAAAAGGATGTGTCCTCCCTGCTTTTGCAGCATATCTAACATTACCTTTAAATGCTCTTAATAACATAAAATACTTACAAAAAAAAGCTTGTTTGTACCCTGCAGCAGTGCAATCCTGTGTGTGTGTGTGTGTGTGTGTGTGTGTGTGTGTGTGTGTGTGTGTGTGTGTGTGTGTGTGTGTGTGTGTGTGTGTGTGTGTGTGTGTGTGTGTGTGTATGTGTGTGGTTGTGTATGTGTGTGTGTGTGCAGTGGCGGTTCTACGTCCAGTTACGCCCCGGGCAAGACTTCCTCCAAGCGGGGGGGAGGGTTTGTACCATGACCCTACGGACTTCAGTGGGGGTTTCATTCCGTCTGAACAAGCAGGTGTGCGCCTGCAGCCAGAGGGGGCGCCAATATACCAATTCCCCACACAATGTTATGTACTTCATTGAAAACCGCTTCGTGGCGTTTTTTTATTTTTTACTGCTCGTGGCGCCCCCCATGTGATTTGGCGCCCCCCACAAATATGGCACCCCGGGCGGCTGCCTGGTTCGCCCGTGCCTAAAACCGCCACTGTGTGTGTGAGTGTGTGTGTGTGTGTGTGTGTCTGATCTATAGTGTCTGCATATCCCTGCTTTCACTCCATGTGTCTGGGGATAAAATAACTGCAGTGTGTGTCTGCCGATGTTCTGGAGAACCTAGAGGTTCATGTGACTTCATTCAGCCTCAAACACATACTTAAGAAGAAACCCATAACAGTTCAACTCTGCTCTTCCCCTGTTGGGAAGAAGAATCGTTTTTGGTTCCTCTTAAGCTGGCAACTTAAAGGTGGCAGCTTCTTCAGACTTAAGAAGAACCCAATAACAGTTCAACTCTGCTCTTCCCCTGTTGGGAAAAAGAAGAGAATTATAGTTAGTTTAGCTGTCATTTGCTCATTTCCTTGCTGGGTAAGGTGAGATTGGAATTGTTGCTGGTGGAACCAGATGTAATGGGGTGTCTGACTGGTTTCACCATATTAACATTTCATCAGAAACTCCAAACTGGTATTTGTGTTTTTATAGGTTTGAGAACACTAGGTGTGAACACTCCCCTTATCTATCCATCATGCTGCTGTTCACAATCAGTTCCCAATTAGAGTATGAATGA
>NC_044063.1:14331521-14336521 GCF_902167405.1 Gadus morhua
CGTGTCTCTATGCTGGGCATTTTGTGACAGGTGGTAATTTCACTTCACTGCAGCAATCCTGTTATTGCCTTATTTGGGGATTTTATCCAAGATCGAAGAAAACACGTTCTTCAAAAAGTAGTTAGACAGAGATTGTCGAAGTAATGATGTTTGGAGTTTGACCCGGGCACCTTTCTGCTCAAAGGTGATTGTTGTGCAGTTAATGAATGTTTTCCGGTGAATAAGTAATGCCCCACTCGCCCAACACTAATTACCCAGCATCCATCAACTGCCATGCAAATACATGGAGAGGCTCACTGACCTGGAGTCTGTCTGCTCAATCATTCTGCAGTGTGTGTGTGTGTGCGCACGCGTGCGCGCGTGCACTCGGGCGTGCGCGTGTGCATGTGTGTGTGTGTGCTTGTGCGTATGTGTGTGTGTGTGTGTTTGGGTGTGTATTGAAAGAACTCTCAGAAAACAACATTAATTCCAACTCTAGATTTTGAATGACTAAATAATTGTAAAGCAGTAAATGCGATTACTAAGAGCATCAACAGAAATATTTTGCTCAGGTTGGAGGGTAAACATAGAACTGATTGCCTTCATTTATTTGCGCACAATTTGTGCAACTTGGGCAACTTGTGCTTATTAATGCCATTTCCTTACACCATCAATTTCATTGATTGATTAAGAATATCTATGTCAAATTGCACTCCAACATTGTTGAGCGGGCAAGGTTAAGACTATTCTTATAAGGGAGGAAATGGCTCAACTGATCTATAGCTTTGTTCTCTGTGGCCATACCAATCTAATCAAATGTCATTGATTTCACAGTCGCTCTTTTCTTCTTTTCACAATCTCTTCATTTTTGCAGCCGTTTTGGACACATTTTGGATTACACATTTTGTTGTTTGAGTTTGTGCTTGTGGGTGAGTTAGATTTCTTGAAACAGAGGTGAGTCGTAATAAAGGGGTTGGATAACTAATTGATGAGAGGAGTTAGATAACGTCCTCTGGGCAACGGTACTTCTTCATCCCCTCAGCTGGGACTGAAAGAAGATTGGACTGAGGCAGATTGTATACAGAATATACTTGAGTAAATATCTCTGCAATAAGTTTTGGACATAAAATAAAAACAATTATTGCTTTGCATTCTGTTGCAGTTCATTTTTGAATGTGTTGAACTAATAATCGTACTCGTTGAGCCTTTTAGGTTAAAGGTTAGAGACACATGATATGTGTTGTTACACTTCATTATTTCAAAGGAACTCATGTACTGATTCTTTCGGATTATAAATAAAAATATCCATTTTCTAATTCAGTGAGCTGATAAATGATAGTGAATGAAAATAATCAAGCTTTGAATAAAGCCTGGAAAGTCTTTGTGCCAGCAACATTTTGAACGCCATCATTTGGTTTCAGGGTTTCAAGCTTTTCCAACCAATGACCCTGATATATTATGTAAAACATATATGATACAAGGCAAACCACGATCATTTATGTCCAAATAAATAAATGACCAAATATGTCTCATTACGTTCACTTTGAGAGTTAAGTGGCAGAGTTTCCTGAGCCGTTAGGGTAAGGCTCAGGGGCATTTGCAGGGCAAATAGTGAGAATGTCGAGTTGATATTGTTGCTTTGTTTTGTTCATCTTATCTCATTCATGCATCTGATACATTACTGTGGCATATTGTAACTATCAGTTATTACTTGACAATATGCAGAAGGTTTAAAGGAGACAGATAATCAATGAGAAATTATCAAATACTTTTGTTAGACTTCATTCCTCATTCCTCATTATCTTCATTTGTTGTTCAAAACTCTTTCTATTTTTAATGTTCTTGGTTCAGTTCCTCCAAAACGCACTCCTCCTCAAAATCCCTCCCACAGCGCATTCATTTTTTTACCCAACTCAAATTGATTTAATTGTTCCGGCTATCCTTCGCATGAATGCATAGTCCAAAGTGTAAGAGAGTCAGAGCCGGCGGCACATAAACGGGCCACAGTTGTGCGTTAGTTTTGCATTGACCCAAGAGACATCAGCGGGTGAGCCGTGTGCCAGTGATATTTTCATATTTCCAACGCCTTTAAACTGCGTACCAGTCAGTAACGTGTACTGTCATCCCAGTCTCTCTCTCTCTCTTTCTATTTCTCTCTGTCTCTCTCTCTCTCCCACCCACTCTCTTGCTCTGTCTCTCTCCAAATGCAATTCAGACTGAGTTGTGGTTGGAGGGCATGTGAAATGAACTCCTTGGAGGGTCTGCGTGCAAAATGAAATTGCCTTGGCGTTGGCCTTTTGTCACGTAGCTCCACAGTGCATATTAATGACCAGTGACACGTGGCCCAGCACTAAGCCAACGCAGCAACACCACCACATAACACAACACTGTACTTGCTCTCTCTCAGTCGCTCTCCCTCTTTCTCCGGCTCTCTCTCAGTCGCTCTCTCTGCCTCCCTCTGTCTCGCATCCCGTTCCCTTTCAACTTTGTTTTTGGCATCTTGCAGTTGCAAAACCTGTTACATCATCATACGACTTTATTTTTGTCTGATTGTTTGACTGTTATTCTCCTTGTTGTAGCGAGGTCCATGTGTCTGTGTGTGTGGCGAGGTCCATGCTGCACGCCACCTAGGTGTCTGCCATACTCCACCTAGGTGACCTAGGTATCATTATTTTATAATGATGCATGGCCTTGTTCTCCATGTTGCCAACCAGGGAGACTCTCCCTGAGTGTGTGGAGATGGCTGGTTTAACCTGTGCACGTTGTTTGCTCAATGTGCAACATGTTTGCAGCCTCACCAAGCCCCAGAGACCCATCAGACTCGGCCAGTTGAGGCCGCTCAAACCAGCCGTCGTCCACACACACTCCCACACTTCACACATACTTCATTCAAAATGCATTAAGGTCAATCTCGGCCCTTTTCCATACACATTGTTTCCTATTTTAAACATTTGAATGATATCCACGACCTTCTTCAATATTTATCACAGGGAGAATCTATTTTGTGAACGCGAGGTCATTTAAATTCCACTAGGCTTCGTTCTTGTTCAAAACAACCTGCGTGAGACATCCAACTGTGGGTTTCATGCTCTCTGTTTCTCTAAAATAATGTAGGGCTTCTGTATCAGAGCATTTGAAGGTTTTTTCATTCGATACACTGTCTCAAAAGTTAAAGCTAAAGTTCTGCATAAAAGCCACAGAGAACAGCTCTGACGGACTTCAAGGAAAATAGAGTCATGTATGTTTTTTTTTACCACTTTTCGTATGATGTCTCAGAAAGACTGAACAAGCCAAATAGGGGAAAAGAGGACACATGCATATGAGAGGGGAGGAAAGACTGTGTGGGAAGAGAGAAAGATTGTGTATGTGTGTGTGTGTGTGTGTGGGGGGGGGGTTCTGGGAGGGGGATGGTTGATTGAAAAGCAGCAGAGAGGGTAAATAAGGAGACCAACCTTGCTTTGAACCTCAGTGTCAAATATCAACAGATTGCTGGCTCTCGACCCCGCTGTGCAGCATAAGTCATGGTGGCAGCAGTGTTTGATGGGTCAATCAGGAGGTGTCGAACACAGACAGGCTATCGATCCGGCAGGTCCAGGGGGGGGGAACGTCGAGGAACAACGTATGTGGAGAACGCTTCGAAACCGCAGTGGCTGGCGAATTGAAAATATTGTTGCATCTTCTGATGTGACAATGGAGCCTAGTTAAACAATATGGCTGCAACGATGGGGATAATAATTGCAATTGAGTATCAGATTAAAATCCTGCCAGTCCTGATCTTCGAGGTCCCCGATCATGTTCCGGCCCAAATGAAGCCCGGATTGTCTCTCTGGGCCCTATATTTAGGCCCAATCCCATTTTTACCCCTTACCCCTTCCCCTTACCCCTCCCCCTTGTTTTGAAGGGGCAAGGGGGAGGGGGAAGGGGTAGAACCCCTTCCCCTTACCACTTCAAAACTAGGGAGAGGGGTAAGGGGAAGGGGTAAGGGGTGTAAATGGGATTGGGCCTAACGGTCTGAAACGCAAGTGAGAAGTGCCAAGCGCAAGTAGCTTTGTGGGCGGTTCTATGGCGATGTCGCTATTTTACCGCCGCAAAAGTCACTCTCCACCCTCTTTCGCTCCCTTTGTCCACCTCTCTCTCTCTCTCTAACCCTCTCTTTCTTCCTCTTTCTCATCCGTTGGGTTCTGTGTAGACAAAGTGAGGGGGAAGTAAAGACATCAGGAGAATAATGCTGTCCCTGTCTGCCCTTTGTAAAAAAAAGCACTCAACGCATATACTTATAAACAAGGTTGTTAAAACAAACAAACAATCCAATCCAGACCAATTTATGTTCTGAACATCGATTCTTATTCAGTGGTGAAAATCAAATGACAGCTTTTTGGCAATCAAGGTGGAAGAAAATATTGGGCTGCATTTGCCTTCAGGAGATAAAGAGAGAGAGAGAGAGAGAGAGAGAGAGAGAGAGAGAGAGAGAGAGAGAGAGAGAGAGAGAGAGAGAGAGAGAGAGAGATAGTCCCAGGTTGGTAACCAGTGATCAGGCCTCAGGCACCCAGAGTGCATGGGCACAGTGAGAGATGTAGACTGACAGGTCCCTGTGGAATCACATTGAATGACCATGCATTTGTATTCCCGTCTGTCCTTGACACACTGGCCATCTTGGGTGAATTAACTGTGAGCTGAAAACAGTGCAAGGCATTTCTTCAGCCTTAGGCTGGTTATCAAGATGCAGTCCTGACCACAGGCAAATATAGAAGTGGCTCTTTTTTTTCCATACTTTCCACATCGATTAAATAGTTGTCCATGTGATTTGGATCCTTCTGTCCATACATACAAGGATTTGTTTGATGCGTAAAGTAAAGGATGGCAGGTTGTGGTACCATGGACCTCCTCCGTTATCTCTGCAGTGGAATTGAGATTATATTCCAGTGGAATGAATGGAGTTGGCTTGGCCTGTTAATAATCAAAGCCGGAGCTAAATGGTGGGAAGAATCAACGCTTTTTCAACTCTGAGGCTCTATTTATAG
>NC_044063.1:14341521-14344021 GCF_902167405.1 Gadus morhua
CATTTCTTAATATTCCTATTGCCACCTCGCCTGTTTTTGTCCCTGTCAATAATTATCCTACTCTGTTATTCGACATTGGGAGTATAACAACTAACTGTGGATAGTACTGCAATGGGTGAGTGTGTGCACATGTAGAGAGAGAAACCTTGCTGTTGTTAAGCAATATTATAATGATTGTGTCGTGCATGTGTGAACTGAACTGTCTGCAGCATGCTCCCTACATATGCAAGCACCATTCGCGTGGTAACGTAATGAGTACAAAATATTATTATTGCATGTCATTATTTACAGCCAAAAACTAACCAATAATCTAATAATTGAATAATATTGGGGCAGCCAAAAAAAAAAAAAAACCTGACCAAACAACCGGTTACCAGTAAAGTGCCAGGAACACAAACCACACAGACACCCAGGGTGACAAGTGGAACATAAAGCAAGGCTGGAGTCAGACTGTGCTGTTCATTGATGGCTCTTTTGACAAATGTACCCAGCCCACTCAACCCCCAGGGCTCTCCCTCTCCCTGCATCCATACTTGTAGGGACTTGCTATTTAAAGGCCAAAGCCTTGATTCACGCACAAAGAAATGTAAAATCCTACCCCACAACGGAGAAATGCCAACATGGTGGCCAACATGGACTAAATTCATGTTTATTGAGTTGTATCTAACCACGATCATATACCTGTAACTGATATGTCCCCTGCCTAACACCTCCGTTTTTTTTATAGAAAATCCTACATTTCCCCTAAAAACTTCAACAGAAATCCACAAAATCTAGATGAAATCCTTTGGTATTTTCCATTGCTATAAGAACACATGATAGGAGAACAATGTCATATTATATGAACCTTGTTTTGTTTATAATGATCATATTATATCTGCTGCATCTGAGGTCAAAGCCATTAATAAGGAATCAGAAAAGACAAAAGGCTAATGTTGTTGACATCAGATCAAAACCAGTTATTAACCCTAATCCATTGACCTGCCGAATGTTAAATTGTCGACTGTTGAGGATTTATTCAATCCCATATATGTTTTCTACCATCCATTAGTATACATCTAGTATGTCCTAATATATTCACTACCTCTAACAAGGGTCACACATTTTAAGTTATCTCTTATCCTTTCAAAGGAGTCCTTCTTAGTGAACTCTTTCCCGGGAGTTACAGTGTGATCTCGTTTTTATTTAAATTGGATTAAAAGGTCAACTAATCCTTCTTCATATTACTATAGCCCAAAACTCATCATGACAGGATTGTATTTAAAATAAAGGATTCTACAGACTCTACTTTACGCTTTTTTCACTTTCTTTAGCAAAACTCTAATAACTTGATCTCAGCCTTTCTGTCTTGGCTGAATGCAATGAAATAATCATTCTTTCATTTCTACGATGGAGTGGTTAGTCAGAGTCCTTTTGCGGCCTGAATTGCATTGTGCTCTTTCAACAGGCCGCTGGTGTCGGGTGGGTTCATTAGCGGCTAATGAAAGAGAGGTCAGATCAGAGCAAAGGACGCAGGATTGTGCTCCATGCTTTATCAACAGCAGTGCACTCGCATAATGGTGCTGCTACCATTAGGATTATTCCATTTTTCTTTTTTTTATGTGGGCTTTATCCTTTGTTACCGGGTAATATCCCAGTATCCGATGTTTAGGGGGTACTTTCTGGGTATATCATCATGAATGACCAGAATTTGTGTTGTTTAAATTTTTTTATCTCGATGTTTGAATGTATGACTCATTTATACAACAATCCAGAAACCTGCAAGAAGGATTACTATTATTTCAGTTGTATTGTGTGAATATATTATCTGTGACGTTCCACTAGGTCGTTGTCAACCTGCACTATGTAAATGTTCCTTATTTGGAGAAAAAAAAATGTAAATGGACATTTGATCCTAGTGCTCTAGTTAAAATATTGATGTATAACATATATATTAGGTGTAAATTAGGTAAAGACTGTTATCTTTACCTTTTGCATGTTTCAGATGAGTAAATTAAACAGCCCTGTATGGTAGAATTACAATTCAAATGTGTTGTATGATGTGAATACTCTGTTGGTAAAAAAAAACTATTTGTGATGAAGAATTATGCTAAAGGGAAGCATATTAGGCAAAATACACCACAAAAAGAATTTAAAGCTAGGGAAGCAAATACTGTATACTTTTTGGACTTCTTTCTCAGAACAGTTTCCTCACCTCTGGCGCTGAAACCCACAAGCAGCTTTACACTAATCCATTTAGCTGTCCCATAATTCTCCTTTGTCCAAAACAGTCTCTGCAGCTTACAGCCCAACAACCATCCAAACCATTCAACCCCCTACTCATAGGTACAGTCCCAAGGTCCCGGCAGAATTATTATTTAATATTCTTTCAGAAGTCGGACCCACCTGAATCACTATATTTGCAGACGTGTGCCCTTCAACATGAAAAGGCCAGAAAGCAACAACAAATCCAAAATGTTGAAAACTCCAGTTATGGGAAATTCCCAAAAACTAATTTTCT
>NC_044063.1:14349021-14516521 GCF_902167405.1 Gadus morhua
ACCACTAGACCACGTGTAAAGCGTCTGTGAAGATCGCATTCTGCCCTTGATAAATCTAGTAATTTCAGAATACACTCTTTACCGTTCATTTGATTAGCATAATATAGTGTTCTGGATTCTCAAAATGTTTTTGTTTAACAAAACGTTTTGGCGCAGTCGATTACAGAGCTGCCTACCGGAAGAGAAAAAGGCAATGACTCAAAGAGGAATTTCGAGTGTCTCGTTTCCCTTAAAAAGTGATCATTTTTATGCATGAAATGCAAACACGCAAGAGACCACTTCGGTTTTTATACCCGGCACGAAACATGTGTTTCGTTGCTGAAGGGGTGATTTCCATACTTAGCAAATAAAATGTTACCTTGCTTGCATATAAATTAATTTCGTTCGTGGTAGATAACTTTGGTGCAGTACAGCAGCAGACACTGGCAGTGTTTCTGGGTTAAGAAACACTGCTGGTTTATTTCTGTGTACGTTATGTCAAAGATCCGACGCCCTACATCAATGCTCTCTAATCTGTGTGAGGGCAGGTTCCCTCAGTCCCAGGAGCGAGAATCTCACTATTGGGGCATGTTATCGAACAATAACTATAGGTCAAGGTGTGTTTTCTTTTCGTACTCGCTGACGTTTGGAACCGGTCTTTGAAACATCGCTTTGGAATGTAGCGCCATGATGATATTTATTTGTTTAGCATCATCAAGTCATCGTTAAATAAGCACTGCAATGAACAGATGCCACCTGGAGGAGTTGATGTGATAAAGGTACATTCCTCCTGTGCGTGTGCGTGTGCGTTAACCTATCATAATTCATTATCTGAAGATGTTACTGAGTATCGCCCTTCACAGGGATAAGCCCGTTTCCTTCCAAACCTTATCACGTCAGAGCCCTCTACAACAGGTGGCTGTGTTGGACAATATCGAGATGAAAGGTGCCAGCCCATAAAGTGCGAGTCCAACAGAATTTCCTTGCAGGATCACTGAACATCCACACCTGAGGGCAGTGTCGCAGTGCATCCATTCTTTTAAGACGCAGACTAAAACCAAGACTTCTAAGGAACATGGAAAATCCCTATAAAGCTAAGAATAAACTAATACTAGTTTCTTGTTGTTTTCATTTTTTAACAGTTATTTGCTTTTATTAACAAAGCATAGCAATGCCATATAATACTAAAAGCAGGTATTTGTCTAGATGCAGTATTATTTTGGACCAAAAAGATAATATGTTTGATTTTATTGATATCTAAACTGTTGTGTTTTGATTGGGTTTTTCTTTATTGTTCCAAACGCTGTGAAATGCCGAAATGAATCAACCGAATAGGAGCTTAACAATGAGTCGTCTTCAAGCAGTAGTCCCCTGTTGTTCTCATTAGCAATAAAACAAAGTAGCAGCCACTAATAAAGAACCCCTCTCCGTCCGAAGTTGAAGGAGAAGTGATTCTAGGTTATAAAGGTCTGCTTCGGAGCTGCTGCTGTTCCTGCAGCCAAATGATCTGTGCTCCGCAGGAGGCCCATCCGTTCCCTTCTCCCTGACACAGAGTGTAATATTGCCTCAACCAAAAAAATAATCACACACATAATCACTACCTACCAGGCCCTGGACAATGGTTTCACCAGGCAGCGCTGACTTTTGCTGTAGACCTTGTGAAATACATTAATTATTTATGTGGTTTCACCAAATGTGTGCAACTTTGGGTTCCGCAGAGTATATAAAAGTGAAAAAGAGGGGATTGTACTGGGACCAGCCAGAGCCCACAAGAGGAGATGGAAGAGAGGGGAAATCGAACGGGGTAGAAAAATGGAGAGCCTTTATGAGGTGAGCAATCTCCTCGCCACCATGGCTCTGCTTCCTTCTCCCTCCAGCTGAGCTCTCATTTGATTTCTTTTCCTTCATCTCCTCTGTCATCTCCCCCCCCTCTCTCTCTCTCTCTCTCTCTCTCTCTCTCTCTCTCTCTCTCTTCCCGCCACCCTCTCTCTCCCTCTCTCTCTCTCTCTGGAACTTCCTTCACCTGCCCCCTCTCTTTAACATTGAGGGTGCCAGGCTCTTGCTGTCAGAATACTAACAGCAGCACTCAGCCTGAAAATGAAAGGTTGTCCTCTGGTGTGTTCACAGCAGCTAGCAATCCACACGCTCTTTGATTCTGGCCGACAGGCACATATTCTGCTGATTGTACTGCCACCCTCTGCTTTCTAATGATTTAAAGTGTGTGTGTGTGTGTGTGTGTGTGTGTGTGTGTGTGTGTGTGTGTGTGTGTGTGTGTGTGTTTGTGTGTTTGTGTGTCTGTGTCTGTGTTTGTGAGGAACTGTGTGTGCCTCTGCATCTTGCTGCATATGGGCAAATAGTTGTCCCATTAATATGTTCATTATTTGTATTTATTATATAACGTATCAGGTCGATATAACTTGTGATCCCACTGTGTTTCCCGCTGACTGCCCCCGTTTCTAGAGCACGACCATGACTCTATGATCGCAATCCAACGCTAACCTTCATATCTCCTCCAGGAGTGCATGAACCTTGCCCCGAGATTGTAAACCAGCAGGACAGAATTTTTTATTTTCGTTTAATTTTTTTGCAATGCTTGTGACTTCACATTTCATCATCTCCTCTGCATTTACATGGTAAACGTCTAGATAACACAACGAGGGCAACAACACTGTGATGGGGAGATACAGACAGTCTGGGACTGACAGTCAACAGAGCAAATCTCAGTGGACACACATCACCAAGGGCACCACCTAACTTTTTAAGCATTCCCACTCCGACTACCTGTGGCAAAATAAACAAGCTAAGATAAGACAAATTGGAGAGAAAGTTTCTGGGAAGTGGGTTGCTCCTTTTTGAAATTAAATCGGTCTTCGCAGCAGTGATGTGATTATTACCATAACACTATAATATTTACTTATAATAAACTACTGCACCAAATGGATGGATTAAAATGGGAAATGGCAATTAGTTCTAGTCTAATGTGAACCATCCCCGGAAGGATTGCCACCGTGTTGTGGTCTGGGGGCTTGCGTGCCTCAATGACCCGAAGATCTATACCGACAGGAGTTAAGGCTCCTGGTAGGGTCACCCAAGTCGGTCAGGTCGAGGGATAGATGTCTGACAAAGTGCAATCCACTGGTCCTCCAGGTTGGGGGTTGGGCACAGGGCTGACAACCCAGTCCCATAGAAAAAGTATTGTTACGGAAACAGCAACAACGGAAAAAAACACTACTGTGTACAATGGGCCTCCAGAGTTATCGAAAGATAATAGAATGAATGTCAGTAGTGAAAGCCGTAAGGAAGCTACTGACAAGAAGGTGGCTGCCCTCAACACAAAATGCAAGACCAGGATTGGATTCTGGAATGTGCGAACCTTGTACCAAACAAGTAAACTCGCTCAAGTAACAGCAGAAATGAGAAATTATAGCCTGCATATTCTCGGAATAAGTGAGAGTAGGTGGACAGGCACAGGCAGACACAAAACCAACACAGGAGAGACTGTCCTGTACTCCGGAAGGAATGACAATCAACATCATGAAGGGGTAGCCATCATCCTTAAAGGGACACTGTGTAAAATCTGAATTGAATCATTAGTGTAAGCTAATGATGTATGAGTAATTATTCCTCGAGCAAGATAGTGAATTATTTCAGTCATCATTCACGCTGGCTCAGAGTGAAAACGCGTTTGCATTTCCTGTACCACATAGTGCTTTTTGTCCCTCTCGGCAGTTCATAGACCGGAAGAACATGGAAGCCTCCATGAAGCTTCCCTGTCCTATGTAACTACATATTAATTATTCTTCGCTCAGGAGGATAAGTGAGATTTTTGGCAGAGATAATTTTACACCAATGAGGACTTATTTATGAATGAATACGTTGATTTGAGGTAATAAATATTACACAGTGTCCCTTTAAAAAACGAATGGAGAAATCTCTGGTGGAATGGAAACCTGTAAACAGCAGACTCATCATAGTCAGATTGTGGGGGGAAACACATTATCATCACATCATCCAATGTTATGCACCAACAAATGACAGTGATGAAATAACCAAGGACATATTCTATGATCAGCTCCAAGCAGAATTAGAAGAAACTCCACAACATGATATGAAGATAATAATGGGCGATTTTAATGCAAAAGTAGGCAGCAATAACAAAAACGATGACAGGGCCTTGGGGAGGGAGGGCTGTGGCATCATGAATGAAAATGGAGAGAGGCTGTTAAGAGTAATGTACCACTTACAACCTTGTCATCGGAGGTACCCTATTCCCACATTGCGACATCCACAAACTCACATGGTGTTCCCCCAATGGAAGAGACAGGAACCAGATAGACCATCTAATGATCAACTGCACCTAGAGAAGATCACTCTTGGACCTAACAGTCAGGAGAGGAGCTGATGTCGGCAGCGACCATCACCTAGTCACAGCAGTGCTTAAGTTAAATTGAAGGAGAGCTGGGAAGAAGACAACAGGAAAGCAACATTTTGACGTGGAGAAATAACATGACCCCAAAGTGAAGGCCGCTTTCATACTACAGCTGAAAAACAGATTCCAATCTCTGGCAGACACGAGTGACAACACGCAAAAAGGACCTGATGATGCCAACATTAAATGGGAACAGATCAAAACCGCTTACTCCAATAGCAGTGAAGTCTGCCTGGGAATAAGGTAAAGTAACAGAAAAGAGTGGATTACATCAAACACCTGGAAAGTCATAGCAGATAGGAGAGCCCGTAAAAATAAATTAACGGAAGCCAAGTCAGAAAGGATTAAAGATAAATACAAGCAACAATATAGGGAAACCGACAGAACAGTTAAGAGGATGGAAAGAGAAATTATATAAACAGTCCTGCAGACCAGGCAGAAGAAGCAGCAAACAAGGGAGAGCAAGGTAAGGTCTACAAAATCACAAGAATAGTCTGCGGTAGGTAACATAGAGCTATAGAAACGCTGATAACTGACAAACAAGGGCGAACTCTTACATCAGAGGCAGAAGTAGAGGCAAGGTGGGCTGAACACTTCAGCAAGGTCCTAAACTGACCCTCACCAACAGCAGAAGCAGAGATACAGGAACCTGAGACTGTCCTTGATGTTAACACTGCACCACCCGAAGAATATATCACTTAAAACAAGAAAAGCCCCCGGGCAAGACAACCTGAATGTAGAACTGTTCACAAGTACACCCAGCACTTTCAGCAAAACTGCTCAAACCACTCTTCACATCCATATGGGAGGGGAAGACGATACCAAACGACTGTTCAAAGGGTATAATCATAAAGATGCCCAAGAAAGGTTCCCTCAAAAACTGCGACAACTGGCGTGGAATTACCCTTTTGTCAATTCCAAGTAAAATACTATCAAAAGTCATCATACAAAGAATTTCAGATGCAATAGACAAGCAGTTCAGAAGAGAACAAGCAGGGTTTCGGAAAGGAAGAGGGTGTGCCGACCAAATTTTCACTGAGCAACATTATAGAGCAGTGCACAGAATGGCAAAGACAGCCATCTATCAATTTGGTAGACTTCGAGAAAGCATTTGACAGCATACACAGGGACAGTTTATGGCGCATTCTACGTTTTTATGGGATTCCACAAGAAATCATCCTCATCGTAAAGGGTTTTTACTTCACATGCTGAGTAGAAAACAGCAACCAAACTTTTGAAGTCAAGACTGGAGTGAGGCAAGGATGCGTGATGTCCGCATTGCTCTCCAATACCGTCATAGACTGGGTGATGTGAAGATAAGAACAACCGAAGATCAACCTAGAGGCATCAGATGGACACTATTTACAACACTTGAAGACCTAGACTTTGCAGACGACTTGGCACTGGTTTCCCATACACACCTACATATACAAGAAAAAACAACCCGTGTCAACAGATTTGTACAACAAATGGGACTGAACATAGGCCTGAAGAAAACAGAGGTGATGACCTTAAACACACAAAAATCCCCCACCTGTACAAATAAATGGAATAAATATACCCACAACAGAAGAGTTTTCATATCTGAGAAGCAATATTAGATATGATGGAGGAACAGGCAATGACATCAAAAGCCGACTCAACAAGGCAAGAAACATTCAGAATGATGGACAATGTGTGGAAGTCCACGAAGTACAGCATGAATACCAAACTCAAGTCATACCAGAGCTGTGTTCTCTCCACCTTTTTATACAGCTCTGAATGCTGGAGGATGACAGAGAAAGACCTGTCCAAGACCTCTGCATTCCACACAAGAAACCTCAGAATAATCATTCGCATCTTCTGGCCTAACACCATCTCCAACCAGCAAATACTTGCTCGGACAAACCAAGAAAGTATAGTGACCATCATTACAAGAAGGCAGTTGAGATGGATTGGACACATCATGCGAAAAGAACAGGATTACATTATAAGAACCGCCCTACACTGGACACCTGAAGGCAAGCGAAAGAGAGGACGACCAAAGAAACCTGGCGTTGAACAGTGGAGACAGAACTGAAAGACATGAAGCCGACCTGGAGTTCTATCCAAAAGCTCGCCCAAAACAGACAGGAGTGGAGATCCTTTGTTGCTGCCCTACATGCCAGTAGGCATAAAGGGCAGTAAGTAAGTAAGAATGTGAACTACGGATCAATAATGATAAATTGTAGCACCTATAATTCAACTGTGAATTCAGTACAGTTTCCTCTTAAACATTTTAAATGGGGCCTATGGCTGACAACATATGCTGCGTTTTTGTGAATTAGAGAGAGAGAGAGAGAGAGAGAGAGAGAGAGAGAGAGAGAGAGAGAGAGAGAGAGAGAGAGAGAGAGAGAGAGAGAGAGAGAGAGAGAGAGAGAGAGAGAGAGAGAGAGAAAGATGAGAGAAGAAAAAGGAGGACACATAGTGGGTCTACAAAGGATCAAAAGTGCTTTGGTCCTTAAAATCCCGAGGCTGCACTGGATCCAAAAATTCATTAAATGGATATCCACTGCTCTGAAGTGAAGTGACCTGGTTTGCTTGGCCTCAGCGTCGGCATCAATGTTTTTGCTGTTTTTTAATGTTCACAGTCCTCTTGCTGCTTACAGATATGGGCAGAACCACACACACAGATCCTTCTCTAGCCGCGAGAGAGTGCAGCACACCAACCAGCCCGGCCTCTGCAGCCGCCAATGCACTGGTTTGCCCCGGTGAGGCTTGTAATGAACACAAGGTCAGGCAGAGGGCTGATGGGGAATGGACTGGTGATCACAGAGACATGTCAGCGGAGCCCATCCCAATAGCTTTGAATACGTATGATTTTGGTTGATTGATTATGGTTTGAGAGGATGGTGTGGCGTGGGGAAAAGCTAAGAAGGGAAACTGGGATGTAGTAGGTTGTGGACGGTGTGTATAAAGAGAGAGTTGTAGGACAGTAAAATCCTAAATCAATATTAGCATACCTCAAGCTATAGTCTCTTGAAGACTTTGATTTGCCATCTCTCACATGAGAAGGGCTGCAGTATCAAATACATCAATTTCTCTCCATAATAAGAGAGACATTGTTGTGAAATAATTACATTGTTGCTAACCTATGAAGTAACATTCTACTGCTCCTTTGCTTCCATAACAGTCATTGCGTTGTGACGATGTGACTGAAATGAATCCGACCATGTTCCCTTTACACTACCACCAAGGTGAAAGAGACGTACCTGTTTTGAAGGGGGACGGATTCGTCAATGTATAGGTACTCCTTGAATAATTTACAATACAATATTATTATTCATGAGGAAACTCAATTTGGTTCGAGTGGAACCTATAATACAACCAATAATAGCTGAATAATACCAACTAATAATTGTCCTTGTCATTCACGGCTTCGGTCAAGCAGACTTTTCTGCATTATTTATTAACGCGTTGAAACACACGCTGTGACATTGGCGGACCGCGCCAAGGACTGGGGCCCATTAAAAACACATATGATGAGGTGTCAGGGGAACAACGTCAGCCCATTAACGACCCCCCGCAGCGGTGACGGGACACACAATCCTGTCAAATGCTTCAGTTGTTTGAGTTAGCGTAACATACCCTCGTTTTTAGTTCTAGATAAACATCAGTTCAAGTTCAGTTGTGCGATTGATATGGATATGATTTGAATATGCTTATGTTGTGAGTCTGTATATCATTGCAGATTGAATTCATATCTTATTATATTGAACACGATTACAGCTGATGGTGTTGTTCAGTGGAGGCTGTCAAATATAAATTGTGGGACATAGTTTGAATAAATGTTACTTCAACCATGTATGCACATATGGACCTTCAAGTGGGGATCTCAGTAGAACTGTATGTTCCCAGGAGCAAGCTTCTGCAAAGACAGACAAACACACACACACACACACACACACACACACACACACACACACACACACACACACACACACACACACACACACACACACACACACAAACACACACACACAAACACACCCCTAAAGAGAGTGACAGAATGCCCATTCCTCTGACAATCAATGGAAGAGATCCCATGAGCTCTGGTGATCACACAATTATCTTCACCCCTTCTTCGTCCAAGGTTATAGCTGCTTCATTTTCAATCGTTTACACATTGACATGGAAATGTTTGTTACATGTCAAGGACATGGCTAAGCAGGGGAGGGGGGAAGGGGGGAAGAGGAGCATCTGGGCACAGCTGCTTCCAGCTGTGCATTATGAGGGAAATATCCAGCAATCGTTCCCCTTCGTATCGTTAATTTCCGAATTATCATTATTTATCTTCTTTCCTTTTTCCAATATTTTAAAGGTTTAAATTATTATTTATTATTGACTTTGTATGCATATACTAAGCCAAAAATATACATATGCAGGTAGGGGTTAGGCATATAAGTAGACAAGTTCATACAACATTTGAACCTCATCAACACTTGAATCATAATTTCAGTTTAAATCAGGAATTGTTTACAGAGGTACGAATCGACAAACACCAAAAGGGAAAGGGAAGGCTTTCCTTACTTTTCTGAAATCATTGCTCTTTCGCAACCTCTACGCCTCTGTTGATATCGGCCAACCTCTCTCTTGTCCTTCATGGCTTCAGTTGTCCGAGAGATGCCTCCTGAATGTTGAATGAATAAAAAGCAAACATGTAAGTGGAACCAAATTAGTTTTATTTTTGAGAAGTGATTTCCTTTTAAGTGTAGGCGAATGAAAGACAAACATTTATATGGGACGGAATTAGTTTTCTTTTACAGAACTGTGTTTCATTAAAGTGCAATTTAATGAAATACAAAGGGGAGGGAGAGGATGAGACTATATATCAGTCCCCGCGGCTTTTATCCCCTGTGATCTTATTTCTTATTCCAAATCCAATGATGATGTCAAGTGGTCTGATAAGACGCTGACCAGGGTACTGTGGGACGGTGGCAGTTCCAATCAGGGCTTTGACATGTCGTCTGATAGCAATGGCCCCATGGAGAAGGGGTTGCGGATTGGGGGTCATACGCCACTGGAAGTTGACCAATCATGTGCGTAATGAGTTCAGAGAAAGAATATCAAGAATGGGCTAAAATTAGATTCCAAAGATCAAAGTTGATTGACTCTTCGTTTGGTATCTGACCAGCTTTGTATGAGTTTATCGCTGCCGCCTTTTACCGCCTTCTAGACCGCAGCACAGATGTGCAGACTAGCCGCACATGTGTAGACGGCTTAGCAATGCACACAGGCCCATACCGTTCAAGAAATTATAAGAGGCTAACTAGGAGGAAACCCAAGAACTAAAATCTGTGAGACCACCAAACCTCAACAAAAACGGCAAGTTGTTTGATCCGTCATGGCCACAGTTGTGGTGCTGTGTGTTCTCCCCCTGTATCGGCCACACCCCCTGTCTGTCTCTGTGCTTTTTCTGCCACTCTCAACTGCTCACACCTGGCCTGCATCAGCTCATCAACTCCCCTTCAAATACACCTAGTTTCCCTGCAGTCCTCGCCAGATCGTACTTCGATATACCGTGGTGGTTATTCAAACCTGGCTCCGGTATATACACTTTCTAGTTGTTGTTTCTCCTGCTGAAGTCTCGTGCCTCACCTTTGTTTGCCTATCGTTTTTTGGATCTACACCTCCTGCTTCACTCCCTCCAGCCTGCTGCGCCCCACTCTCCTACCTGCCTCCTGCCTCACTCCTGGTTACACTAAATAAACCTTTTCACCTTCACTCCAACCCCTGTCCTGTCTCTGTGTTCTGCTCTTGGGTCCTGCAGCTATCTCTCCCCTAACATGATCAAGATTCTTATTTCCTATTATCAGAATTGGAGAAAAAAGGAACGTATCCTCTGAAATATATTACCGGCCTTGAAAGTCATATTCTCTGTCAATCTGATAATATGGCTGTGTGAGATGTAGGCAAGTAACTGGTTAGCTTGTTAAAAGTGTTTTAGTGGTTTAGTGTACTGTACTAGTAAGCTCCTTTGACCCTGTATGGGTTTTTATTTTGGATTGTATGTATTTTCTTCTTGGTAAAGGTGTAAGTCATAATCCAGAAAGGCCACCACGGCATGTGGTCTGCTCTCTGCCTAAGGCTTTCTTTAAAATAGCAAGGGAGCCAGGCAACTCTTGAAAGCTATGGATTAAGTAAGGAGATCCTATCGATGATGGGAAATGCCCAAATCCATTTTCAGACCGGGATTAAGGATACAAAGCTTGTGCACGCAACCACAAACACAGACGCGCGCACACACGCATACGCACACGCATACACATACACATACACACATGTGCCACATAGGGGTACTTAGATGGATGTTCACTCAGATCTCCATGGGAGATAGGCAGCATTATACAATCAGATGGACCCAGTCGATGGACTGGCTTGGATCTGCTCTGTCATCCGTCTTTCTTCAGAGAAGAGTTTAGAAGACCCTGATCCTCTGGTCTAGCAGAGCCTCTGCAGAGGGATATCTCCCATATACCCACTGATCCAGATGGTGCTGGCTGTAAATGTCATGGGTAGGAAGCTGTGGTTTGGGTTACACAAGAGCTCTGTGTTGTTAGTGAGCCAAAACATGTCCCTCCATGGTGAGGGAATGCAATGCTGATACCACTTTGCTGCCAGAGCTTTACAGATGATATGCAACGTGGCCTCATATTCTATAGCTAGTAAATACAATCTGAACATAATGCTACTAGCAGCAAAATATGGTTATAAGATCACATTTTTATTGTGTAACGCACTCGTAAATGAAATATTTAAATGTTGAGGGTTTGCAAATAGTTGGGCTTGATGGCAACATATACATACGTATCTACAAGGTAAGTTAATTCAATAGCATATTCTACTTCTAAAACATCATGAAGTCAGGTCTACCCTGCCCTTTGTAAAATATCCAAAATATTTCATCAGACCTCAAGTCAAGAAATATACAGTATTCATGTCTGCCAAGAAAAAATATTGCCAGTCAAGTAAAATGTTCAGAAGCCATTCTTGAGTTCACAAGTCTGCCAGTCTGAAGTTCCACTTTCAATTAGGCTGGCTATCCAAAATATATGTACAAAACGTTTATTGTTGTTAAAATATGTTTTATAATAAATATAATACATTTAAAAAAGAAAAACATTTTATGTATGTTTTTTTGAACTGTAGGGTACAAATGTCAAGAAGGGACAGATTGTTGTTGATGCTCGTAAATCGTTAAAATGTTGCTCATGCTGGAACAGCGTGGCCAAGACCGGAGCAATGGGGACACCAAGTGGACAGAACATGAATCTGTGGTGCTTTAGTATAGTTGACAAATTAATAAACAAATTCCTGTTGAATGTTGCGGCAGGAGCAACCCAATGGTGCAAGATGACGAATTGCAATTGGAAATGATATGCTCTTCATCAAATGAAAATCAAATTAATCAAATCCAGTCTGTGTTCTGTGTTTATGTATGTTTGTGTGTGTGCGTGTGTGTGTGTGTGTGTGTGTGTGTGTGTGTGTGTGTGTGTGTGTGTGTGTGTGTGTGTGTGTGTGTGTGTGTGTGTGTGAGTGTGTGTGTGTGTGAGAGAGAGAGTTTCTGTGTGTATGTTTATTTGAGAGAGAGTGCGTGTGTGTGTGGTTGGGTGCGCTTAATCTTCAACAGACTGTTTGGTTCTGAAGTCAGTTGTTTATTACCTTTGATGATTTGATGATTGCCACAGATATGGCTCATCCTTGTTTCAGTATCTGGAGGCAATGTGCTACTGATACCGCCTATAGGCCTTATTCTCTCTGTAGGCCTCCCTCCACTACAGATTTGTATTTAGTGAAATTTCCCTGGTTCTTCCATTCTTTGGCCGTTGCGTCGTTCCACGACCCTTGCCATTCCCGCCATTTCAACATTCCTCTCTCTTCCTCTCCATGTCTCATTTTTCTCGGCCACATTCTTTTCATCTCCGTATAACTCCAATAACTCATACCCAGACATCTCATTTGCGTCACGGCCTTCACTAGCGAATAGCAACAACAAACTGCCAAATACTTTGCCTTGTGTTCAACCATCCGTTCATTTCTTTGGGAATTTCCATTATATTGAACTTTAAACAAAAACAGGTGTTTCCCAAAACCTTTATGGTAGTTATGCTATGGGGGGGGGGGGGAAACAAAGTAAAACTGGTAGCAAACAGTACTTAAGCCACCTTTGCGGGAGGCCCTCCCTGACATGCCCATGGGATCTGCCCCAACCTGTTGGGCTCTCATCCTGTCTCCCTGACAAGCCAGAACTTCATGGATCAGAGTTCAGGCATTTCCTGTCGCCCCAGGGGCCACTATGCAGCGATTGATTTGTTTATAACAGTCTGTGTTGTTCTTTCTGTGGATAGGATCGTCTGCTAGAGTTGGGGTAAAGTCTCACACCAGAAACAAGATATGAGATCCGAGGTGATTTTGCTGATATCTTACCATTTATAATAGCAACGATTGTATATGATGCAAAGGCTTTATGCACCAATCACCTCACACAGATGAGCTTGGATACCGGCATCTGGAAAACATCACAGGAAATACTTTGTGTGTCAGAGACTCACGGTCCACACTTTGACTTTGGATCTGGTCTGGAAAATAAATAACTGCACGCAGGCGTCACATTCGTCTTTCTATGTGGAAACAGCGCCCTTCAAAATCTTTACATTCTGCACTCATGAACTCGTAGCTGTTTCAACCCCTTGCATCGTATTTAAGTATTAAATTCTAGGAGTCTTTGTTCTCCTTATTCATGCCCTATCCCTGAACCTTGAACCTGTATGGCTCACAACACCTCCTCACCTGCAGACAAGTGTAACTGCCATGAAAACTCTGGGAACCGTTTCCAGCAGTAGATATAATTATGACACGCAGAACTTCTTCTACACTATCACTTTTCATACGTCATATGTAATTTTATATGGCTACATTCAGAGTATTAGGCTGATAAACCACGCCTATAGTCAATAGATTCTGTTTTTTAAATTATATTTGAATTGGCTTGTGTGCCTTTATAGAAAATACAATAAAGAGAGACAATACAGTGGGTGGAAGAAGAGAAGTAATCACATACAAGTCAGTGTATTTGCTTCTATCATACGTATTGTTTGTTTTGTATCTGAATGTGTGATGCTGCAGATCAGCATCACACATCCCTCGCCTCCTGACTGTCAGAGAGGTGGCGTGACGAGAAAGGCTTTGAGATAAAGAAGTAGAGCTGAGGGCCTAGTTTTGGCAGCGTATTTCCCAGCCGGGGACCCTGATCTAGCCTGCTGCCTGGCACCATGGGGGTGTTAGGAGGTGTGAGGAGGAGGAGGAGGAGGAAGAGTGGGAGGAAGGCAGGCCATGCCAGCTGGACCGGGAACACAGTGGTATTGTGAGCTAACTGGCTGACCTGTGGACTGACGCCACTACGGCTGATTGTCGGCTCATGCTCCCCACTCCGAGAGCCCCCTCGTTGGCCTCACTGTGCTAGCACGCTGCTGCTGGAAGTGGGTCACAGACGTTGGAACCCGGTGGAGGGCCACCGTTTGCAAAGGGACCTGAAGATAGCGCCAGCGGGATAAGCATTAACTGAGGGCTTCTAAGGGATGGTTTCTTCGGTCACTCTAAGTGAACTGTGGTTTGGTTGTCAGTTATCTTCATGGGTAGAAATAAAGATCAATTATATTGTGTGCCATTTTAAAGGCAAAGGCAAAAGTTATAGAGATATTTCTGACAGAACAGATTTCAAGCAGCCTACTAATTTCAGGATCAAATACTGGTATTTGACCTTGAAATTATGGATCTAGTAAAATCAAGACATCTGTGATTTGTTGATTGATAAATGTTTGTTATTATCAACTTAAAGATTATTATTTAAGTTGATGAAGTTTAAGTTGTTGTAGTCTTCCTGCCAGAGGGAGGCACTGTTCTCATTCTACACATCTAAAGCAAATGTGTAGCATCCATTTTGCCTGCAAATGTGTGAGCTCAGACCTTCAAAATGATGGGGTGTAGTAATTACCATATTAGTGGCATGAGCACACTGAGATGAAAAGAAGGAGGTGACTGGTCTAAAATAGACTTTTAAAACGCTAATAAATGAAGACATGCCAAAGGCAAGCTAGGAAGAATAGAACATCATGACAGGATAAACTACTGGAAGTGAAAACACTTCACACGCTGACGTGCACATACATGATACAAAGAGAAAAGAGAACCGGGAAAAGAGGCCTACGTTTTTTTTGATATGTTTCAATTTTTTAGAGAATATGCTTCAATATTTTTTGTTTAGATGGTTTTAGTGAAACCAGAATTTGGCAACAATGGAGGCTTAACAACACACCTGTTTATTGGCCTACTGGAAAAACGAGTCCTGTATGATATGTGGTTTGGATCCGAGTCAAGGCTGTGGTCTGTGGTCTCAAACTATCACAGCAAGTTTTTAATTTATCTTTCCACCAACAGCCAGACTCACCAAAGTGCCCTCATTAAGTTTCCATCAGGGAGAAAAGAAATCAAGCATGTTCAAGCATGTAAAAAATAATGTATTCAAACAACGGATGTATGATGTTTGTTCAAGTCAGATACAGTTGTGAATTGGGGGATAGGGGGGGGGAATAAATCCACACAGTTATAAATTGGTCTTGGTAAATAGTTTATATGTAATTGTTTCTTGATCTTTTGCAAACACTGTATAGAAAACACTTATGGTAACATTTTTTTCTGTAAAACATTTAAAGCACGTCTGAGCGTTCAGACAGACAGGACACAGTAATCTACAGTTTTATAAACGCTCTCTCCCCTTCTGGCCTTCATCAGTTGCAGGCCACGTATAGATACCCCGCCACATGTACCCCCCCCCTCCGGACAATAACTCACCCCTCAGACACGCGCACATTATGATGTAATCCAACACCATACACGCACACACACACACACAGCAATTACCAGGCTGGCCAGATATTCACAGTAGGCTTAATAACACTGTTTCTGTATCGTAGGATGGTTGATTCTCCACATTTTATTCAAAATAGCTGTCAACAATTATGCTGTTAGCCTATATTTGGAAATTGATACATTTGTATTTACATAAGCTTATTGAGTGAGTTTCAAATACAATGTAAATTTATATATATATATATATATGTATTTATATATTTATATATGTACTGACCAAAGCCATCTGATCATTCTGCCGAGTCACAAACCCAATTTTTCTCCCACTTAAGAGAGTCCAGCATGTTTGACGGTCAAGCTAGGAGAAGGTCGAGGCTCTGTTGGACCTGAGCGCCTTCATCTGCCTCTATCAAAATGGCCACTCGGGTCATTCAGTTGAATTTTTGCACCAGGGGAGAATGAGTCTATGTGAGATTGCTCCCAGACGCAGTCAAGAAGCCTACACATGTGGTGGAGGCCCTCTGTTGCATTTGTCTGCTTGTGTGAGTGTAAAAGCCTGAGCCGTGGCCACAGCAGAGAACCATGTTCCATTGTTCCAGCTAGGAGATATCAAGGAATGGAGTAACTCGAGAGGCGGGGAGGAGCTTGCAGCACATTGGACTCATCATACATTCAGCAGAGGCCAGGAAGCTTCAGGCATTCTGTTGGACGGCTGAGTTCTAGGGGTCCTAAATAACTTCCGTCTCTGTGATATCTCATATTCACGTACCGATTTAAGGTTTATAGAAAAAAAGAAAAATCATGGAAATCATGATATATATGGCAACTGGTCGTGGTACCATCTTCAAAGTTAAATCAATGTCAGCTGAGGCATCAGAACTGGATGCTGCAGGACAGCTCTGATACACTTTGATCATTATCAGGCCATACATAGTTTGCTCCTCCTCCCCGTACCTAGCTTGGCCTTCTCCCCCGGCCTCCCTCCCTCTTTCTTTAAAACTCGGCCCTCTCCTACAAAACACTCTTGTGTACATTCATACACACTGGGACTAAGCAAATACACTTAGACACAAATACTGTAAAATGTTGGCACGCGTGTGGATGCATTCGCACACACTCGCACGATAGATTGGGACACGACTATGAGACGCCAACCTACAGTGAGAATAAAGTGTGAGGCACAAGTATCGACAGGCAAGGGACACAGCCTGACACCGGCTAGCACAGTCACACCACATCAGATGGGAGTGATCAAGGTGACTCGGTTTGTCGGCCCGGTCGTATGGCCTAATGAGTACTTCCAATCATATAAAACTTAGCTAAAATATCAGCAATGTCTTCTCTTAGACGTACACCCTGTACATATTCTCCGTATTTTAAAAATCTTATTTTTTTATTTATCAACCCTTTAAAAGCACTCAGACACAGGTAAAAGTCCCGCTGTTCTGGTCTTTAGATGAGGGCAACACAATCCACCGACACCTAGAAAGTACTGTAGTGACAACAACCAAATACGTTTTTCCACATCCTCATTTTCTACAATAAGGACACATATACTATTCTGGTAGTAATCTACAAAAAAATAGAATGTTTTTTTTTTTATGTGAGCCAGGACTAAAAACGGGACAAACTAACGGATGAAACAAAGTATATTATGTGTCTCCCTAAGGAAGACATATCGCTGTCCTTTCTTTCATTTTTCCCCTTACTCAAAAGAAGGAAAAAATGTAATCTAGTCTCAGTCTAAAAAAGCTTAAGAACCATGACCTACGTCAGAGACAGGACAGTGGTGGAGGACCAGTATCTTAATAGTCAGGCAAATCTCTTATGGACATACTATATCGGGCTTGTGCTTCAAGGTCCCATTTAGACTGGAGGGTTACCTACTAATAAGCAATGATTTATGCCAAACCCGTTTCATTAAAGCCCACTTAATTTAGTTGAGTTAAAAAAAAATAGAAACATGTCCTTTACATACATACTCCGTATTAAGATACTTTAAAAGAAAGAAAACGTGTAAGGGACAATCAGAGACAGAGGTGGTCTCTTATATGTATCCAGTCACCCCCCCCTTGTGTTTGGGTTGGGTTTGGGGGGTGTGGGTGTGTGTGTGTAGTGCGTGTGTGTGTGTGTGTGGGAGGGGGTGATGGGGGGGGGGGGGGGTGGTCGCTCTTCTTCTTCTTCTTCTTCAACCATCGTCAGGGGTGATGTCCTCTGCGATGGAGGAATCCTCTGCAAAGTCGTCCGAGGAGCCGCTCTTGTGGATCCGTCCGTCGCTGCGCATGCTGTGGAATGTCTTGCGGAAGGCCTCCATCATGGAGTGGGCCAGCTTCTTGGCCTCCAGCTTGCTCTGGCACTCCACGGCGTGGCAGTGCATCTGGAACGACAGGTCGTCGCTGATCTCCCGGTAGATCCAGGCGAACACGTTTGGCCGCACGCCGTGGTCCGCCGTGCAGTAGGCTATCCGCGCCACCTGGTACGTGTCCATGGTTACAGAGGCCTCGTTGTGGTCGTCCAGGTGGTGGAGGCGCACCTGGAAGGGCCGGATTTCCAACAGGGCGTTGGTGCCTTGCGTCGGGGCCCGCCCTCGGCGCTCCACCAGCCCCATCACCGCCGACTCCGTGCAGCCCGACAGGAACTGGGTCCCGGTGATGGTCACCTTGCCCAGGTAGTTCACCTGGATGGAGGGGAGGACGACAACACAGACAAACAGGCTCGTGAGCGGAGAGGCTTGCAGGAGAACGACGTGAAGGAACATGGGCGATGGTCCCCTGCCAAATGAAAGTCAGATTCTTGTCTGCTTTGGATTGAATATAAAAAGATCCTAGACTGATATGTTGGCCACAAATTCCTATAAATACAGAAAACACGGTGAATGCTAGCCAACATTGTAGAATACTATTGTAATGATACGTAGTCACACTGAAGACCAGGAAGCAGGAGAGGAGAAGGTGGAGAGCAGCCAAGAGGAGTGAGAAAGAGTTCAAATCTATTCTAAGTGAATGAAAGCCGGCTTGCGACTTAAGAGATCCAGGCATAATGGATGATTTGTGTGAGTTCTCCACACAGTGCTCTTTATGGCTTTATGAAAGTACATAGGTAGGAGCCAAAATTCTTTGACTGTCTGTGTTTACTATAGTGCAGGGGAATACCTTAAGGACAAGTGTAATGATCACGAGTGATAGAGTATATTCATCATTATACTGGTAGGGAGGACTGTGAAGTAGAAATTAATGTGAAATCAAGCGGGGTGAAAAAGGAAACTAATGGATCCTGCTTGACGACTTGGACGATCACACGATCAAAAAGAATGTCTCTGCTCCAAGCGAGTCGGGTCAGTCTGCAACCTCCACGTCTACCTGCCTTCGTCCCGGGCCAAGACCGAATGAATAGGATCTTTGACGGGATTGCACAAAAAACTGTTGGTGAGTCACTGTGTCCCTGGTCAGTCACCCACTCAGTCAAGCGTTAGTCATGTGTAGGATTTAGCACAACTTTTACAAAGAGTCATATGTTGATGATTATAAAACAGTAAAAACCTCAACAGCTTTGAGGCAGGAATTGGAACTAGCTCATTGATCTTCACATTCCAGATCTAGGGCACGTGAGAGAAGGTACACCATGGTACGGATTTGACGTGGTAGCCTGTATGTCTTTTCTCTTACAGAACAGTGAGGAACCATTAGCCAAAGTGTAATTATGTTTAAGTGCTGGCTGTATCCAGCAGTGTTAATATGTATTAAAGTTACCACAGTGGAACTTGAAATAGCCCAGACATAATCCAACAAACAAAGGAAAAGATTAAGAGGGAGAAATTAAACACACCGACCTTAAAACAAGTGGCAACAATGAATGTTTCAATTCTCTCGTCATCCACGTAAAAAAGGCACCCTGGCTGGCTAATTCCATAATCACAGCTCTAAAGCATGTGCGCGTGACAACGGCTTCACACACTTTTCATAATTACTTCTAATTCAGGCCAAGTGCTACACTACCAGACCAACACACAGTTCATGTTCTGTTCTTAAGCTGGACTTTTTGTGTCCAACCTTTGCATTGACTTCTTGGTGCATAGTTTCTCTAAAAAGAAATTGTAAGCCGATCATAATTTGTAAAGAAGCACCGCGTGAGAGTAAAAATACTTTAGCTGTTTAGCAAAATGTTAATTTGCAGGACGTTTCTGGAACAGAAACTCAACACATCGTTGGTCAGACACCATATGCATTTCATTGGTTATGGAATTTCCTGCGAATCTCCACTACCTTTTCATGTTGTATTTCATTGGAGCTTGAATCAAGACTGCATCTGGAGAACGGCACGTTGCGGAGCGCTTGTTTGGAAGAAGACATGTTGCATCCAGAGACAACCCAGTGGGAGGATGCAGGCTCAAACCAGAGGCCCTCAGTGTTGTATTAACCCATCAATGGCTATGACACCCACTCCTAAGGAAGAGTCTGGTTGCATTCACTCTATGAAGGAGTCCCTCTCTTGAGACTCTTTTGGAATATGTTTACATCGGCTGTCGTCACGCATTCCTACACAAACTGAACTTACAAAACAGACAGAGTTCAGAATGCTGTGGTGACTCCTAAAAACTACGGACGAAACCAGACCGTCCAACATCTATCCACCCAAAGAGGAGTAAATAAGGGGTATCGTTCTTTTTATGGTCACGAGATACACGCTCACGTCACAATGTCATTATATGCATGTCACCAATAGTCTACATGCTGGACAAAAAGCAATACAAGTCTCAAAGTTTGAGTTAAGTCCAACCAGTAGCATGCAATGACACGGCGAGTTTATCCATCCACGTGTTTTGTGTTCTTTTGTTGCTTTTCTTCCTAGCTTGAGCACTTTGGTGTATGGCAAGAAAAAGAGCTACACCAAACATACACCACTTCATTCCCGTCCCCTCTCCCTGCCATCGTTTGGGCCGACGTATAAAAACAATGTTAGCATAACAGGAAAGAAGAATGAGTCTCTGTCAGAGACGGGCTGGCTCCTCAAGCCTGTTCTCAATCAGCCATGGCGGCTAGGTGGGTCATAAAACCTCTACACCAGATCCATCATCCAGCCCACTACGCCTGGCAGCATGCGGTTAGCTATCGACCACACCGACACCCGCTCACAGCCAAAAGGCGTTCGGTTAATCAGTCAGCAAGCCAGTCCGAAGGCCATGCCAAGACGCAGCATCAAGCACATCTCATCGTGTGATAAAGAAATACACCACTTATGAACCCTGTTGAGTTTATTCACTTTCTTGGTGTCTACTATTTTGATGTTGAATTATGGGTTGAATTCTTTTCCCGATTCCGCTGTTTGCTTATTTTCATAGTTGAAACTGAATGATCTGGGTTTGGTTTCACTCCCTGTTAAGGGCTTGGAAAATACCTTTTGTTCATGTGTGCGTATTCCATTTCAATCTCAGTCACCCTCCAGCTCCCATGCGGAATTAAGGGTTGGAAATAATCATAATTGATCATAATTTCTTCAGATTTCAAGACATAAATACAATAAAAAGGTCATGCCAGGTCAGCATTAAGTGAAAGAATAACTGCATTAAAAAGTTTTAGTTTGGCAGTGCTGTGAATAAGATCCTGGGGTCTAGAGCCCCCATGTCTGTCTGTGTGTCCGTCTGTTGCCAGACTGTCTTCTCCTTCCTTTGACCTGAAGCCATCAGACGCTGTGGAGATTTCCGTCCCAAAGCCTCCTGGGGGCTCTTTGACTGCTGCTGGCGTCAGACAATGCAACCATGAAATGAACTAAACAGGTTTCCTCTGGACAAAGAGAGGAGACAGTTGAGCGAGAGGAGGGCCCAATTATGAGAGCATGGAAAGGAATTATACTAACGTAGAGTCTAGGACAGTGGGGTCTGCAGAGAAAGAAAACATGTTTGCGTTTGTTTCTCGAGGGGTTGACGTCGGAGTATCCTCGGGGAGAGTTACACTCTTAATAAATAAGAGAACCAACATTGTCGTAGCAGTCTACCGGGTCCCCCCTGTGTGGCTTTATTAGACCAACACTAAAGCCCACTGCACTTTCATGTCGCCTCCAAGTTTGTGCTGTTCTTCTTAATAACACTTCAGGATTAAATAAAGAGGATTGGATTTGGTGGCTGCCTGCACTACAGGCATTATGTAGTGATTATAGGTTATTTTATTGTCCTGTGTTTGACAGAGAATGTCGGTTACGGTATATTTGAGTTAGGTGTTTGTTGACTGCATTGAGTCAATGTTTGTGTGTCCCTTTTGAATGAATGGTGACGTGAATATAAGATTTGGCAGATGAAGACATTTTCTCCAAAATACGATTTTCCGCAATGGAAAGATTATGGACACGTTGCTCAGATAAAAAAACAAATAAAAAATCTCACTTTTCCAGCAATGCTCAATAATAATTAAAATTATGACCGCTGATGACAAGGATGAGGGGTAAAGATCAGGATGTTTTTGGACCAAAACATTGTACTTAGATTTTCTGGCTTGTGCATTTCTACACCTCACACTGGAAAGTCAAATAGCTGAACTTCTTCATCCATCTAGCCTACTCCAGCTCAGAGTGAGTGGTCTGTCTGCTGCTCTGGCTGGCTAAACATTAGCCATCTGCACGAGGCCTGCAGTTTTGATAATGGCTGGCTGGCTGGCCTTAAATCATTCCAGAAATATACAAAATCCACTCCTCTGTCCAGCTTTCCATGTGTTTCATCTCCTTCCCTCTTTTTTTTTTTCCGGCTGTTATCCAAGTTCCTCCCCCCTACCTCGTCCTGTCTGGTCTCCTGTCTTCTTATCTTTTACATCCTCTGCTCCCCCTTACTGTCCTGTTGTCCATTCCCATTATTTCATTCACTGTCTCCAACCCGCACCATACAACCTATCCTTTCCCTGAGCTACTTGGTAATAGTGCTAACCTGTGATAATGTTGGGCTGGCAGTGTTGGCTCTGTGTGAAGCCAAGCAGAGGTAGGACATATGGCCAAGAGAGAGGGGAGGCCTCGGGGGCCCGGAGAGTAGGAACCTATACCGAGGGCCAAAGAGAACCACTATCCACAGCAGGGGAACAGAGAGCCAGAGGGATACACTTGCTTATTCATATAAAATAAATTCATAAGGTACTAGACAGGTTTGTATGAGTGTGCCTTCATACATGTGCGCATGTGTTGAACCATTAAACATCCTTTGAATTTATGCATGCTTAAATGAGGACTACAAACTGAGGGAGGGCAAAATGGAGGAAGAAGATGGAGAGAGAGGGAAAGACAGGGACAGAGCGAGCGAGAGGGGAGAAAAACAAGGATAAACATTTGCATGTGTGGGGAAACATGTGGCCGGCATTACCATTTGTTGGGTTATGGAGTATATTTTCTTTTGTCTAGCGTGCAGCTGACACTGTAGCATAGTAGGACGTCTCTAAACCTCAACAGCATCATTCTCCAAACACACATCTAGGCTACGCTTTTAAATAACTAGTCACTTAGAGTCAGAGAGAAAGAGTTTAAATGCAAGAGAGAAAAATGAAAGAACGATGGAGAGACACATGGGGGAGAAAACATCCGCATCTCAGCATTCTGTGGGCCGACAGGGAGAAGTACAACGAAGAAAAACATCCTGGCCAGTCCCTCAAGCTGCGTGTAGGAGAGCCTCTGTGCACGTTTGAATGTGCTCATCCAGAGGCATTTTGGAAGGCAGACGTGTGTGTGTGTGTGTGTGTGTGTGTGTGTGTGTGTGTGTGTGTGTGTGTGTGTGTGTGTGTGTGTGTGTGTGTGTGTGTGTGTGTGTGTGTGTGTGTGTGTGTGTGTGTGTGTGTGTGTGTGTGTGTGTGAGAGAAGATGGGCAAAGTGTTTAGGTGAATATTTTGGGAATGTGTGTGACTGTTGTACTTTCCACAAAGACATTTAGAACAGACAGAACAATCAGACAGCTGGTGGTTCTCGGTTTTCCGACTAACCCTTTACTAAACAGATGGTTTTCCTAGCAGAGAGGGATGAGGAGAAAGAGGTGGAGGAGGTGGCATGAGAACCAGGGCCTGAAGATGGAGGAGGTACTGCGCACCAGCAGAGGATTCTGGGAGGGAAAGTATGGGGGAGGTAGGGGACCAGCACGTTCCCTATCTGGAGACAACCTACATCTTCTTTTAAGGAATGAAAGAAGATAACTATGAACTCTCCCACATACTAGTGTCAACCCCTTTGGCTTGGGAAACATGTTTTAATCGTTTTATATTATTTGTTTCTATTTTGCTATCAGTGCTATTTATAAAATAAAAATAAATAAATTCCAACTTCCAAAGAATGAGGGCATACAGAATTCTTTCAATTCCCCAAAAGGCATGACATCAACCTTTCTGCAATACTGCTCAAATAGTGAGTTTCCAAACCCTCTTTTTAAATTTGATCATGCTTTCTATTCCAAAAAAAAAAAATCAGGCCATGTTATAGACGAAAGTTTTGAAAGGACATGCAAGGTTGTGGGTGTGCGCAGAACCAGGGATGCGAGGGTAGCACCAGTCATGGTGGTAGTGGTGGAGCCCCTAGCCCCAGCGGCCAGGGGCTCCCACTCTGGAGGTCCTGTTGCTCCTCTGTCCCCAGAGTCCTAGATAGATGGAGACGGCTGCATTCCTACGGAGGTTGTTAACATTCCTCTGCCCTTATTGAATCAGCACAGTACAGCTGGCTCTCTTCCCCGCCGCCACCGCTGTGTGTGCGTGTATGTGTGTGTGTGTGTGTGTGTGTGTTTGTTTAAAGTGTTTGTGTGTTTAAAGTGGCTGTGTGTTGTGCCGCAAGAGGAAGACGTAGCCAGAGAGTGTGAGTGTGAGTGTGTGTGTGTGTGTGTGTGTGTGTGATATAACAGAGTCGTAGTCTGTTCAAGTCATTCCCCAAGACAGAAATACCTTGGTGTGTGTAAAAAAGGACCATTCACGGAACCTTCCAGAAGAGTCTGATGCAGTATCCCCTCTCCACCACTACCTCTGACAGAATAAGTACTACGTGTGGCTTAGTACTTCTTCTATAACAGCAGCTAAGACTACCCAGACGATTAGCCTCTCTGGGGATCGCAAGCTACATAAAGCCAAGATAAGCTTGGAACAATCGATTGATTTAAAGGTGCAGTAGGTCAAATTTTGTATAACTCCATGAATATAAGAATCCTTGGGTTTTCGTTACCTTTGCCCTTTATATCTAAAAAGGGAGCAAGTCCTCTAAGAAGCAGCCCTCCATGTTCCCCGTCGTGTTTCTAAAGTAGCCCAGAAAGGAGAAACCGCTATAGAGAAAATGGGATTTTTATTCAATGAACTTCCAATTTAAGTCTAAGTGAACCCCCGGTTTCCACTTGGCTTCATAGCAAAACAATGTTCATGAGCATTATATTGAGCAATGTTGTATGTATGAAATGGGCTACACCACAGGGTTATTAATATATAAAGTGTAATAAAGTGTCCAAGAAGCTTAACCCACACTTGCACAAAGAAAGACCTAAAAATAAACCGCCGCCCAGAAGAAGCTCCTAACACACACACACACACACACACACACACACACACACACACACACACACACACACACACACACACACACACACACACACACACCAGCGTAGCAGATAAGACAAGGCCCTGCCAAGACCGGCTTTCTTATGCCAATTGAACCAAAACATACCATGGCACGTCTGGAAACCAATCAGGCATTACAACGCCAAACCAGACAAGCCAGCAAACAACGATCTACAATTAGTTCAAAATCAGTGGCCATTCCCAACTCACAAATAAGGGGTTTCCGACACAGGACATCCATTTACCTATCAATGGGCGTCCATTTGCAGGGGTATCCTCCAACACATTGTAGGACATGGATACATAAGACAAAGGCTAGTGAACGTGTCAGCACTCGGTGGCCCAGAGTGGCTCAGTGAGCCCTGTCCTACTCCAGAGCAGGCTCATGCGCATAGCATAAACACTCGTCAATCTGAACACGGGGGGGGGCGGGGGGCCCAGTGCCAGCCGGGGAGCACGGCCTCTCTTTTATGCGCCACTCCATCACCATGGCAACACTCAGTGGGCCGCCAGCGTTACCAACGTGCCGTTATGTAATCTAGGGTAGGTCTATCCGAGCCCGATAATTAGACACGTTAAATCAAAGGCAATATGCAAGCAGGGCCTGTCACGAGCACACACACACACCTACACACACACACACACACACCACGCATCTTGGGTTAGTCTACAATTTTTTTAAGAATCGAGGCACAGAATTAAAATGCCTGCAATTAGAGAAAACATCAGAGGAGATGAGCACAGAATATGAGCAGAGGAGATGAGCACGTAATAGGAATGATCCCTAAAAAAACAACAATGTTTTCCAATAAAGTGATTAGAATCGTCTTTGTAGCATAAAAGGAAATTGCACAAGGCTATGACAGAGCTCACACTTACATATCTACACTGGAAAAAGGAAGCACACATTGTGTGTATCAATATAATAGCCTCACTTCAGCTTCCTCCAAGCCAAACTGCTTCTACATGCATGTTTTGTATCAACTAACCCTAACAATAGCATTCCACTTAAAAATATATATTACTTCAATCAGAAGTGCCTGTAGGGTCTCTTCTTAGCCCTTTCTTTGTCTCACGTCCTCACTGGCGTCATCAATCAATGGGGAAAAAGACTTCAGTGTGTCTACCAGTCTGTTTGAGACAAGAGCTCGTCGACACCAGCTGTGTTTTCCCAGTCATGGAGTCAAATGGGTGTAATGATTGATAACCACCTAACTTTTGCTACCACGTTGCTTCATTCTCCCACTGACCTTTCGGATTCTCTCTTAGCAGGGAGATAAGGTGCTTCCCGTCAGGACGGTTTTGGCACCGCTACGTGGTTTGACATCTCACGGCCAGGCTCATGCAGCTTCCCTGCCAGGTTTACCAGTGGGTGCTACTGCTAACGTCCGCTTCATAATCATTCATCATTCTGAGGGAAGCAAGCTCACCAGGTGTTCAAGCGACTTGAGCATGCAAGTGTCACGCCACCCTACTTCTCCCGCCGCTGGCTCCCTGTAGCAGATCAGGTCACCAGAGTTATTCAGGGTAGTGGCGAGATCTGCACCCAAGCACGTTGGATTAATCATCCTGCCCTCAAAGGTCTAATAATGAATGGCATCTGGGACCTACCTTTGCTGCGTGGAAGCAATTTTGGGTCTACTCTTTTCATGCGTAGCTACTGTGGATGGTGGAACGAGCCACGTAGCTCCTAACAGCCTAACGTCAACCTTTCACAAAAATCCTCTTAAGTCTCTTCCAGGAAACCCCTCAACAACTGAATTTCGCATTAAATCTTTGTGTAGCACCATTGTTGTAATTTTGTAGTAAGTATATACATAGAACATTTAACTGAACCGGAAACTAACAATTAGACTTCATTTTCCATCCCAATAGCTGCTCAATGGAAGGCCTCTATGGTGGCAATGGACCAAGCAGGGCTGTGAGAAGTGGCCTTTCATCCATGTTAGCTGTTAGCTTTGGCAAGGGGACAGCAAGACTCAGTCAAGCTTTTCATCTGCTTGCCTGCCTGCCTGCCTGCCTGCCTGTCAATGAGGAGGTTTACAGCTGGCGAAGGCACACCAGGGAGAGAGGGAGGGAGGAAGTCAGAGTGGGGTGAGCAGCCAATCTGGGTCAGTTTGAAAACGGTTAAAGTGGAATGGAGGAAGCAGTGCACACACAAATGGTTATTAACATGAGTTTAAAGAGAGGAATATGGAGATATTCTGAGATATGGGGTTGGTTATTAACCCAAGTGATTCTGTGTTTCAAGGACGTGTGAGAAATGCCAAATTTATTTTATACCGTTTAGGTGCTAAAATTGTATTGATAAACACACCAGTGGACACCAATAGAGCACACCCTAATAAATCCAAGCCTCTTATTTCATTTATTGATTGGTTAAAGCGTACTTAAACGACAAGTATGTACTAAAAGATAAAATCAACACATAAAGTAACATTAACATATAGGGAGATATGAGAGGTACATGGGACGTGGAAACCTGGCAGGGGTAGCCACATAAAGGATAGCCCCATGCAATAGAACTTCTTTGTTACGTCAATAGCACATTTGTAAACCATGGGATAGATCAGAGTCCCATGCATTACCTACTAAGGCCCCGTCCACACAGAGCCGAAACGGGCGAAAACGATCCGATTTCATTTTCTGCGGTTCAGGAATATCTCCGTAAAGACGGTGTCATTGCGAAACCACATCGAGCTGTAGAAACTTTGTAGTAAATATTCAAGGCACTGGTACTCCACAGAGAAAGTGGAGCGCATCAAGCCTGCGCGCTGCATACAAACATTCAGTCATGTGGAGATTCAACCTTTTAAATTGAGCAGAAATACTTTTTAATGTACAGTTAGTAATTAAATTCATCAAGGGGCTTTATTTAAAGCTACAATAATAAAAACAAAAACTCAACGCAACCACATAGGTCCGGATAGATTTGAAACCACCTCCGAGGGTTGTTTCAGAAATGTGCGGTTTCGGGCACCGGATTCACCGGCTCCGCCTGGACGGTCGGCCGAAACGCACAAGACTTATGCGGTTTCACTAAAAAATCGTCTCCGTGTGGACGGGGGCTACGACATGTTCCTTTGTGTAATGGGAATGCACATCCCTCACTGATGTCCAGGAAGTAGAGATCATGATAAAACCCAAAATGGTGAAAAGGTCAGTGCAATCGTAATACTGGAATTTTTCGAAGATCAAATGAGGAACTAAAATGAATAGATGGATCATTTCAAAACTCAAGACATGATGGAACCAGTGTATGGTCATGCACAAATAAAGGTGGAGCATACATAAAAAATAAAATAAACAATTGTCTTTTCCATTCCCTTGCACCAAAGATACTGTATAGCCAGAATAAAACCTGACCATGTCATGAGTAAATGTAATGCTGAAATATCAATGAACTCCATGCATGTAGATTCAGTAGATGTTTCTTTCTAACCAGATATCCACCACAGCAAAGTCTATACTCTTTCTGACGGTAAAACCCCACCTAAGGACTCTCACTCAACAGTGGCTGACTGAGTACCACATCTACATTTTTAGAGGTGGACCACTGGATCTTTGAGGAAGTGCTGCTGATGTTTCAGTCCAATCTGTGCCCATGCATATGCACATGTTGTGTGTTTGTGTTCGATATGTTAATTGTTAACACAGTGATTCAACCACACAGACATCATAACCCAACAGTGTTGGTTGCACTTGGGCTACATATCTGTATTGCAATGCAACACAATCTATTTTCTTTTATTGGAGCATGTCTGGTTTGATTGTAAACAAAATGAATAACGCTTTCAAAGTCACACATCGGAAGACTCCCTCGTTCCCTCACACACCAAAATAATCATAAAGCAAAGCGAATGTGTTGCCCTGTAAATGTCGGTTTTAGTATTAAGCAATCTGTGACTCAAACAACTCATTGGCTTAACCTCAAGACTCAAACTTTGGTAGATAAGGTTGTACACAAATGAGTTTATAGAAACAGACAACCATTTTAGGCAATTAAAAGCAATCAACAAATGTAAAAACAGTTTTCATTGGCAATGAAATATCGGCGCATACTACCTTGTATCCGGCGTGAGTCCTGCTCTTCGCGTGCGGATTGGTGGAGCACAGCTCGATGGCCTCGGGTTCATGGAAGATCACCGTGGGCAACGGCTCCTTCCTCAGCGTCAGCACATTCAGCTTGGTCTTCAGCATGGTCTGGAAGTGCTGAGGGACACAAGACAGAGTTGAGTTTAAACTACGGTCTGAAGGTCAATCCGGGCAGCCCGAGAATAGCTTGTGGGTGGCTTAACAGCTCTGGAAAAGAACACAACTAAGTCTGGAAACATGTGAATCGTGTCCGGAAGACAATGAAAAAGAAGGAGTGGTTTGTGTTATTTCGGACCTGGGAAAACATTGAGCAACTTTGAGGGCACGCACAGGAAACCGGAACTTGCATGAGAGATATACACGTCAATAAACGCGTGAAATAGCTAATCATCCTTTCAGAGTTTCTGCCTAGCACCATTGGATCTAGAGCAGTTTATTGGGAGAAGAGTTTTTGGAATGGGGCTGTTTCTAGTAGTAGAAGCAGTGCCAGTTTCCCACTCATAACAATAATACAAGTGATGTCCACGTGTAGAGTCCAAGCCCAACATAATCCATGGGTTGCACTTGGAGAGCACATGAAAGGGAACTTGGCGTAAGAAGTGCAATGACAACAGGAGGTGTGGGCCTGTGGGCGGCCGGCCCCGTGTAGAGTAGCAGGTCCTATAGCTCCAAGTGGCCAAGCACAACCACATGTTCAGTCTGGCCCCGGCTAGACGCAAGGCGGAGGAATTTCTGGGCTTCCGCTGAATAACCAAGACAAAACTGAGCAGCGGCTAACGAAATCTGGACTTTCACAGCTTCAGCAGAAATTAAAAAGGCCTCTGGTATGTCTGCCGGGTCCAATGGTCGTGGGACTGGCTTGCGTAGTGAACGGCGGCGGGGAAGTCACAGCCGCGGAAAGCATTTAAAATGGATGGTTGGGTCAAGGTTAAGGGGCTGATGTAGCTTTCTGATGTCGGTTGCACCTGCTGGTATGGGAAGAATTTAAAGGCCCACTATGCAACTTTTTTAGCCAAAATTACATTAAGTATGCAGGTTGAGAGTTATGCTGATGGTTCTGCATCCATTTCTGGGTCGATTGGTGGGTGTGTCATTTTTCCCATGTCGCCTCTACAGTGAAAAAGCGCATATGCAACTTGATTTGCTCGGACCGGGACATTCCGGATGTGACGCAGCGGAAGTATCCTCGAAAATGTAGTCAGATTGTAGTTTCGAAAATGCTTTACGGCACAGACACGCACCCAAACATGGCACCGGCTAGATATAGACAGCCAGTTGCGAGGCAATTGTTGCATTCATCATGGATCAATCGACTGATAAGGGACCCAAGAGGCGACTGTCGGTGGAACAAAAGAAGAATGGACCAGAAAAGAGATCAGACACGAATGAAAGGGGAACTATGCAACTTTTTTGGCTTGGTTTACCTTAATATAACAGGCTAGGAGTCATTGCGATGGTTCCATTATACATTTTTGTTCGTTGTTTCGACTCCCCCTTGCGCATCTTGGCGGAGAAAAGGAATATGTTTCTGCCGGCGACCTGCCGCCCACTCTCGCGGGAGTCTCGGGTCTCGCGAAGTAATGAATTGCTTTACGGCACAGACCCCCAAACACGGAACCGGCTCGATATAAACACAAGTAACTAAGGGATTGTTACATTCATCATAGATCAGCCGACTAAAAAGAGACAGAGAAACCCAATGTCGGAGGAACAGAAGAAGAGAAAAGGGAGACTGACCAACAGAGAGGTCAGACACGAGTAAACGTTGGGCAAGCTTTTCAGGAATAGCGTGAACTGAAAGAAAAAGAAGACTGCAAATCAGACTCGAATATAAAGTACCCTTGGGTGAACTTTGTCCTCGTGGTATTCTTGATGTTGATAGTCTCTGTACAAATGTGTTTGCTCAACCATTTTGTTGTGAGCCCTGTAAAAATTGTTTTCTCGACCGTTTTGTTGTGAGCCCTGTATTTTTCTAGCTTGCTTGTTGGTTGCAACCATATAAACACCTTTGTTTCCATTGGTGTTTTGCTGTTCGTCCGTCTCGTCCCCCAGATACAGACTGAATCCCCGAATCCAGGTTCTTGTTTATTTAGATTATTATGTTGGCCAACACTCTCACACTGATTGTTCTGTTCAACATAAGATAAAACAATTATAATCTCGTAATAAATTCTCCCCGTCAACTATAAAAAAGGATGGCTTTATGTTTATTGCAATACAAATACACAATTTTAAAAATGCATAACCTTGCCTACACTTAATGAACATCTACTTCGAACATGGCTCTCCACGCATTCGCCGGCTTCTTTAAAAACAAATGCACATGGCTCGCGTAGAAGTGCATGGGGAAGGGTCGTCAACGAGTTGTTACGACAGTGTTGTAAAATATCTACTACGAAGCCGAAGGGGGCGCTGTGTAGAGAAATGTGCGTGCCAAAACCAAGAAAACGAAGAAATTCCCGAAGTTGCATAGTGGGCCTTTAAGGGATTGACTACCTTTATTTAGTCAAAGTTAACCTCAAGTAAAACCTATGTGGTTGAAAAAACTAGTCTCAATTTGTTCACAAAGAACCTATTGCTTCACGGTTCTTAATTAGGGAGACGCATCTCAATTAAATTATTAAATTATTTTAAAAGTGGTGCAGAGGGCAGCATACACATTCACCGTAAAATACCATTTAGAGAAACAGTACGAATAAAAAGGCAGGGGAAAAGGTGGAGGTTAGAGGAGAGAGAGTGAGTGGGAGCAAGGGTGGCGGTGGAGTAGAACAGTAAGGTGTGCGTGTGTGTGTGAGGAGGCACAGTGGGAGGATGGAAAACACAAAAGGAGGGCAGAAGAGGAGTTAACAGGGCTAAGAAGTTGTGAAAGTAAAGCCACATGTGTGTAATGCTCGCTGACCTCCGTGTCAGCGCTTTACGGCCTCCACGCAGCGCAACACATTCCTGCGGTCGCGGAGGCGGTTTGGTGGTGGTGGTGGGGGTGCAGGGACAGTGATACAGCCCCTGTGTACCCCCTACCAAGAGGGAACGACTACTGTCCAGGGATACTGGCATCCAACCAACTGAATTAAATTTTTGATTTGTGTTTAATTATGCATTCTGTAAAGAATGGTTTATTTGTACGTACATTTAAAAGCTTTTGGATGGTGCCGGAGGCATCCACAAGAAAACAAAAACACTCGTTCAATTAACAACTTTTGCCCATCGTCACAGACACATCATTTCTTTCTTCTTCTCTGGTGGCGTTTTGAAAAAAAAAGTGCAAGATGTAGTGGTGGTTTGTCCAAAACCACATTTAGTAAAATGGTGGCAATGTATCAGTAATTGTGGCTGTGTAGTTGTGGTTTTCTGGTCTGTAGGACACAAATTGCTTTAAAAACTCTGTGGGGAATGTAACCTGGAGGCAAGCCTTGAAACAATTGGATACCCTCGATATAAATAGCTATTATTTTTTATTGTTGATGTTATCGCGTAAACTAAATGCAAGACTTCTACTCATAAATATACTGTGGTTGGTAGCTCCATTTGTTGTTTTAGAAAGAATGAGCACCTTTGGCTTGAGGTTTATCACACTTTTTATTAATAATTTTCCCATACAGTTTTACCATCCCTATACTTGTCAGGATAATAACGTTTGAGGCAGCAAAAAAGAAGCCCCTGAAAGTATATCTCTCCAATGTTTGGTACACATCTGGACCGTTTGCCAACATCCCTGGATGGATTTCATTCTTTAATGCGACATGTGTTTCTGAAAGTTACACTCCACTACACAGCAGAATTGTCTTGGATCCTGTGTCAGTGTTGATACGGCTTTCATGCCTGAATTCCAAACACCAGATCCAACACTGGAGGTTTTCAGAGGGGCCATTTGAAAACAATGGTCACATCTTTCCGATGTAGCAGACAATCAGTTAATAGCCAGGCAGACATCTTGAAATGTAGAAGGCTTCCCCTATATGCCTGCTAGAGCAAGATCTGGTTTCTCCCTCACTCTAGAAGTACAGGGTTAAAACAACAAGTCAGTAACATTGGTCCTGCAAGATTAGGAAAAAGCACATTCAGATATATATTCACGTGTTATCCTTTTCCTTACATACACCGATAGCCCAATTTGATTATATGCAGTGCAATGTTGAGTTGAGTTGTTTATCTTCATAAAATATCTACATGTGATATCAAGGAATGTTCCAGTCTTAGTCAAGTTCGTTTAAATACACGCAACATTGTGATTCCTCTAGGGATACAATTTTTAGATTTAACTGCAATACAAAACCTGTCAAAACATGGCCCTACTTTTCCACATTTGTCAAACAGACCAAATTCCTTCCAGATCTCGAGCCTAAAGAGAGACAGAATAATGAGAACGTGGCCTCGAAATTATCAAAATGATATAACTAGTATTCAAAGTACTGCTCCTTTTAACGGAAAATCACTGGAGACTGGAATGTCCATTTAGGCAAATATAACTACATATTGTACATTTTAGTTTTTATTGGAGAATATCAAAATGTAACCATTATTAACAGATCATCCGCCATTTTAAAAGCTTCATCCAACTTTGAATGGTAAAAGTTATGTATTAGAACTATGAAATGATGAAAAATAAACAATCACGACAACACAAACACAAGGACTATGTTTACATTCATCTTAAATGCAGTATTACCGCCCTTGATCGTAAGCTAACCTTTGAGTTTGAGACATTACATCTGATTATGAAGGTTGACATTCAGACATGACAGCTGTTATGGGGGGGACTGATGACTCTAACAGGTCACAGACGGCGAATACACATTTTTCAGACGCTGAAGTGAGAACTTTCTGCATGGGAGTAGGGTCAATCTCACGGTAAAGTCAAGCAGAAGCTAAGTTGTTGGCAGATACCATACCACCCCACCCACCAGGACAACCCACCAGCCATCCAGACTTTTAAATGTCATTTGCCTTCAATCACAACCAAGAATCAGCAAGAAACATAAAATGCATTACTTGGAAGGACACAAATCAACTCCATTAGACAGATAAAAAGGAAAATGGTAGCTAATAATACACACTAGCCTTTAGTCTGGTAAGCTAATGTCAACTATTTGCATTTCTTGTACTCTCCAACAAATAACAAAAAGATGGCATCATTATGGCCGAAGCCCCTTCCTGTTCCTCATGTACAACCAAACAACAAACAAATGGTATGCGGATGTTGTTACATTACCCTGATGAGTGCACATGTGTCCTCACACAAACTTACTTTGTACTTTCACGCACACACGCAGACTCCCAGACACACATGGATGAACCATCGAGATAAAAGAGTGGTCAAAGCTGTGTTCCAGATGTGGTACATCTGCCAAGCGTTGGTATGGGAAGACAAGGCTCCCCAGTCCCTGCCGCCTGCGTTTTTCATTTGTAATCCTGGTTCTTTACCAAGAGGACATTGCACCGTTCTAATCACCTCAAAGGGTATTCCCTCTCCTGCAACTTGCAAGAGAAATAAATAACTTGCTTCATTAACTGCTTGTCTTTCAGGAAATAGGTATGTGCTGTATTTCAGCCGCAACTGGTATCAATGGCGAGCCAAACCGAAAATACTGGTTTGACAACTAACAAATAAATAAAATAAAATTAGAAACAAAAATTGTCAATGTTAAGCAACTGTCAAAAGACTGGCAAGTTTTCTAGGGAATCAGAATAGGTAACTACGGAACCCATAACTTGTGAGTACAGTAGCAGATGTTGCTTGTTGTTTCTTAGTTAAATTTGGATGGATGGAAAGAACAGACTACTGTTGTCCCAATCCCCTCCAAACAACAGGAGGCAACATTCTTTCTAAACGCTAGCATCCACAACAAGACGCAACATTCCCTCAAGAGTAGATGTGAAAGGCCAAGCAAAACTATGTCCAAGCAAACCGCTAAGATTTATTAGTCTGCCTATGAAGACAAGTTGCATTCTAGGCAAAGAAAAGTTTGCTTTTCATGCAATTTTTGGTAAACTTTACACATTCCAGACTATTATTATTGTCTTTGCTCAACTCAACTGACATCTCTAGGGAAACATGATGTCCACACTTGTCTTTTTAGGAGCAGTAACCCAGTTCTGTGCTGCACTGCACGTTGACATTTATACAGACGAAGAGGAGGACGCAGGGCTATCTCTTTATTTAGTCTCTGACCGCGACTTGGTCATTATTCATTATACAAATATAAAAAGTGCAGGACCTGCCAAATAAAACAGTGTAGGTCTAAATGATTGTGCCCATATAAACGTATGTGTAAAAGGATGGACACAGACCATTAAGAAATGTACAACCAATATGTACAACCCAACCAAGGTCATGGCATGCTTGAGGCATGGGCGGCAGATACACGGCAGGGAAGTCCTTATGTGTTTTCACTGCCTGCCCCTACTCCGATCCTCAAGTTTACAAGAGGAAACATGTCTGAATGGTCTACACACCCTGACGCGGGCTGTAGGAGGTCTCAGGGGCCAGACCCTGAAGAGGAGGACAAGCTCGCTTCTTCAGACATTTGATTGGAGGGTAAGCCATGTCACAAATGGGATGTTAGAAGATGGGAAGCTGTGATTGGTGGGTTGGCAGGAAAAGGGCCCAGATGAAACAGAAACTTCCCAAACAGATCCTGGGGGTGGCAATCTCCGGCTCGCAATAAAATAATCACCAGCTCTTTGACGCAAACAGCTTACCCACCCCCACATCTTTAAAGAGCCCACACGAGAGCAGAACACAACAGCCGAACACATCCAATCTGCTGGCAAATGACATGGAAGAGCCGCTTGGCTTCTCCATTTTAGCAACACATAAAAAGCACAGTCAGGAAAAACACTGAAAATAAGCTGTCTGAGAACATCTAAATCCACTTGATCATGAATTTGTTGATGGAACCAAATGGCACGACCCCATCATATTATATCCAACAAAATTAACAATTTCCCCATGTCTGAAACAATAAAAACAAAACACGTTTTTAAGTGATCAAGTAGTTTCAAAAGTTTAAACAACAAAAAATGGTTCAAACTGTTGCATTATACCAATATGTAGCCCTGTATGCCCCTGCACTGGTAGAAGCCCAAAGTAATCATGAAAACACTATTCCAGCCCTTCTCATTGGTACCTGATGTCAAAGAGGTCACCGTCTGCCCTCAAAGACCAACAGAGACAGACAAAAGGTAAAGAAAGAAGAGAAAGACAAGAAAAAAAATGCATAACTCAGCCGACCAATGTGGAGACAACACCAGAGAATCAAAGAGGGCCGGTGAAACTAAACAAATGAAAATAGAGCAAAACCAACCAGGACAGAGAGACACAGACAGACAAGCAGACACATGTATACATGACAGTCAACTGAGATAGACCCGGGGTGGCGGTTTGATGCTTTCCCTCAGCTGGCTATTTCTGTACAGAGAAACGAGTCCCTTTGTCTGTAGGTTCACACACACAGGGCAAAAACAGCTCCTCTGTCTCAGAACAAACTGCCGACCGAAGGAGATGCTAAAAGAGGAACCGTGGTCTTCCATCTGTCTGCATGCTTCGGTCTCTGTCTGCGTCTCCCTGTCTGTCTCCCTGTCTGTCTCCCTGTCTGTCTGTCTGTCTGTCTGTCTGTCTGTCTGTCTGTCTGTCTGTCTGTCTGTCTGTCTGTCTGTCTGTCTGTCTGTCTGTCTGTCTGTCTGTCTGTCTGTCTGTCTGTCTGTCTGTCTGTCTGTGAACCAGCACACATTGTGCAATCATTTGAACTGATACAGTTGCTAAGTGCCAGGGAGCCCGGGCCTCTCAGACTGATTGAGGGATGTGGTCAGAGAGAAGAAGGAGGAGGGGTGGAGGAGAGGAAGATACAGACAGGCTGTAGTGGTGGTGGTGGTGGTGATGTATAGACATAAGCTGAAAAGAGAGCACAGGCAATCCTACATCAACACTTCCTGTTTTCCCAGTACATTCTATTTGTAGACATTTAATACTGTCATTATAAAAAGGAGACGTGAAGCAATAGGTAGCCCCCGACAAAACAGAGGGGGGATGATAGTCTCTCTCGTTGCTATGGAAACAGGAGAGAAACTGTAGAGAAGACGCCATGGTTAAATAAGACTAAAAAGAACACAGATAAGACAAGTAGGCAATATCCAAATGCCATTTCTGGCACAGAAAGGTGAAGCCTGACAACATCTGGTGAAAGGGTTCACAGTGGATGCTTGTTGCCATGACGACCAAAAAAATGGATATGGCCCATTCACTTCTGTGGCAACAAAACTCGGTCTCCTGTCTTGCATATGCAATATGGCTGCTCTCAGTTGCTATCAATTGGAACCTATTAAAATAAGAGGTCAAATAATATAGTATTTGGGGGGTGAAAAGACTATTCAGCCTGAACATTTATGAAGGATTCCAGAGTCTTGGTGTAGTCTATAAACACAATACGCCAAAAACGAAACAATAAACAACATTTTTGAGGTGGTCTGCTATTTTCAAGAGTTGTTCATTTGTGCTCCATCATTCTCACAGAGAACGGCGCTAGCTCGACGTTGTCCACACCGCAGCACTGAGCAAGAGCAACATGTCAACATCTTTCGTAACATTTTTGAAGTGGATGGATTAGGAGGAGGCCCTGCAAAGGGTAGGGTAGGGACCCCACACTGACTGAAGAAAGGGCCCACAAATAATGGCGTGGTTGCTTTTAAGCCTTGAATCACTTAAAGTGGAAAATATTGAAAGGAGGATGTTACCGATGCTTGATATTGTTAAAATTCGAAACATAAAACGGAAATAATTGGCCTATTCACACATTCCATTGGAAATTAAGTTGCAGCTAAACGCAGCGTTTAGCGCGATGTAGTCAAGTGTAAACTACAGTCACTTGAATCTGTGGATTTTCCAAGAGTTTTTTTTATGCGATTCTATCTTCTTGACGCCTGGGCAAGACCCCAAGTGTAGATTGTGCAAGTTCACTTGGCAAGCAGTCGACACCCTGACATCTGGATAGCATTACGCCTGAGAGGACGTGAAGCCGGGCTCGGTGCACGGCTTGCCCCTCGCCCCTGGAGATCAAACTACGTGTCATTAACATTTTTTTATTATTATTTCCAAACAGGTCATTGGCGTCACGGTGTGGGTTAATGGAATTTTGGCCATATTCCAGCAGAATTATAAAAAAAAATAAAAACACAAATGGGCCTTTTTAGCCTTGATCGCTTAATAGGCCCATCAACAGGCCAACAACATTTGACAACAGATGCAGGGCCTACCGCTGCCCTTAGGCCTATGACTTTCACAGGTTATATACGATGTGGACTTTAAGGGTGATTAACCAGGCATGTGTCCCCCAAAAAAATCGATTCAGGGTACATGAATACCCCATATGCATTTCAAACGAGGGATCTGAAATGTAATAGGCCTACAGTTGCATGCATTGGAACCCTACCATAGCCTTAACGCATTAACGTAGCACACTTTCGAGTGATTGAAATAATCAGGGTGGCAGCAGGAGAGACGTAAATTCAGACCATGCAAAGCGATTGTTTTCTTGCACTGAGCTGGGATTCCCTAGGTTTGGCGCACACTAACAAAGGGAGTCTCTTTGTACAAAGGTAGGCCGTGTAGCCTATTTTTATATTCTGCAACAAACGGAGCAAGTCTACAGGCTAGACCCAAAGCGGTAGGTTGCAACTGCTGGGAACACAGCTATGAAACGTTTCTCTGCCACTGCTTTCTCTCACTCGCTCTCTCTGTGTCTGCAATACACACACCCGTAGCTTACCTGCAATCGCTCCGACGCAGGCTGCCACATATTAGACGAATCGAAGGTTTTCCGCCTTAACTACAGCTTGTTCTCTTTTGTAGTCCAGTTAACATCTGCTCGTCTTTGCCGCTTTCCTCCCTCCTTCAGTCCGAGCTGAATAGCGGACAGTGAATTCCAATGGATCCGTAGGAAGACTACGTTGCTCCGCCCGCATATAGTACACCGTGCCGCCAGCAGAGGACGCTGACGTTAAACAAACGTGTAAGGAGTGCAGGCCGTGGTTGGAAAAGAAAGCATTTAACAGCCTGTGTACAGGAATGTTGAAAAACTATCGACCATGCAAAATCCCTACATACATTGTAAGGCATAAGTATTGTAAGTCCTGACCATTTGAAAGCAGGATACATATTTTGGCATCTTTCTCGTGTGGGAAGGCAGTAAAATATGATGGTATCCACGCACAAAAATAGTCATTCTCCTCGAAATAAAAAAAAAAAACAGAAAAAATATATTGCGAAATGTAATTGTTTATCAAAACACATTTTTTTGTAAATCTTCATGAATCATTTGATTATTTTCTATTATTATTTATTCGGTATTATTATTTATTTTATGTAATATAATTGTAAATGCTACAATAAATACAGCACACATATAACCTACCCATGTGTACAAATGCACGCACACACACACAGACACACACACCCACACACACGCGCGCGCGCCCGCGCACGCACACACACACACTGAAGAACATATGCACACTAACACACAAATACATGCACAAAAACACACTCACACAAACACATTAAGACAAATTTACTTAGATCTTCACTGTAAAATATATCTATCTATATATATATATCTATATCTATATATATATATATATATGTACAATTTACACACACATATATCTTCCCTACATCCCCCTGCTTGTCAATCCGTCTCAAAACACCCCTCTATCAGCCTGTCGTGTTGAGAATGAGAGGAACTGAGGTGTGCTCCAGGGTCCACGGAGGGCAAAGGTCAATGATTAAAAGACGTGGCCCTCAAATCGAGACCACAAGTGCCAGGGCTATCTATAAGGGGCTATCTATAACTCATATCTGACAGTCCATTCTGTTAAGTGGTCCCATCTGATGCCCGCTGTGGAAGCCGTTCTTTTAAATCCATTGTGTGTGTGAACAGAAACAACTCATGTAGAGGGGTGTAGGTTGTGTTAAGTTGGAACTTTATTACATCATTCAACATAGATAATAGGTAGACATGTGGTTTCTGTCTTGGAAATAACAAAGTAAAAGAGAAGAGAGATGTGATGTCTCACAGGCCCTACTGACTCATCCATCACTTGGCTCGGCCTTGAATGCGACGGCAAAGGGGCACAGACAAAGTCGTCCAACTGCAGGGCAACACACACACACACACACACACACACACACACACACACACACACACACACACACACACACACACACACACACACACACACACACACACACACACACACACACACACACACACACACGAGTCGTCGAGCCATCGCCTGCTACGTTGTCTTAACCCCCACCGTTGTCACCGCCCTCCCGTTCTATATCCACATCCCCTTGTTATCAACTGTTCTGTTTGGGAGCTATTCTCTAATCTGAAGGTTCAACGCGATGGTGTGAATGGAGCTTCTGTTGCTATTTGGTTTGTTCAAATCCTGTTGTTTTTACGGGTATATTTTCATTTATTTAGTTTTGTGAAAAGTATTCAAATTGGTGTATCTTTCAGCACCTGGTAAAGTGCTATACTAATAAAATAAAGGATTGTTCTGTAATTCTATTCTTATAACTTACCCAGCATTGCATTTTTTTTGGTATCTACTGATTTCTCGCTATTCATTCATGAGAGAACGCCAAAGTATCAGAAACAGCTACTCTGAGACAGTTGGATCAATCTCAAACAAGCCCTTCAGACCCCAGAAAACTAAAATGTTATCTTAAGTGTGTAGTTGCTCTTTAACCCGTTGTTTCGTATATCCCCCCAACCCCCTGCTCAACAGCCCCCCCTTGAGTCCAGCCCCCGACAGACCAACCATCCCCCTGCAGTCGGACCCACTTGAACAAACTATTCAACACCGTTTACACTTTACTTGTACAGGACCTTTAGTATAGTGCAGTCAATGGTGCAAACAGTAACTACTAAGAAAGAAAAGAAAAACGCATGTTCACATCAGCATTTACTGGACGGTTGCTTGGTTACATATTTTTAAGTTTGATCTACCAACCACAAGTTGCCCAAGAGAATATAATTAAAAAAAAAACGGTGGCACAAATGTGACACATAGATATACGACCACAACGGAAAAATACCAGAAGAGAGTTCTCGGAAAAAGAACTTAGATAAAACATCAAATCTATACCCATGCACTGAGTATGGCGGCCTACTGCTCATCTTTTTAAATAGAGAAAGACATACAGTGTTTGCACTACGAGAAGTGTGTCTACTTCTAACAACACCTGCCATGACAGCTTGCAACATCCCCTGTTGAGTCGATAATTGGAAATGGTGTGTTTTTGGTGTTTGGCTGGGCCCTACGTCTGGAGACAGGGTCCGGGGGGGGGGGGAGGATTACAGGCGCTCTCCTATTGCACAGCTGAGACCCTAAACAAAGTGGACGGCATGACTGCCATAACCGACCAAACTAAATGAAATGCAAAGAATACTTTGATGCTACAACATAGCCTTATTATGGACTTTGAAAATATACGTATCAAATTCCATATTTTCTACTACTTTACTACACTTTTGTGTTTTTTATTTTTATTTTACTCTATTTCTTCTCCGCTTTACATTCAGTTTTGTTCTGCTGCTTTATTATTATTTTTTCTTCTCAAGAAATACTTGAGTACACTATTTTTGGTTGTACGTGTGTATTCTGTATTTTTGTGGATATACTGTAGATGGGATCTGGTGTGAGCTCCCCTGTATTGTTTTACAAATCTTTCGTTTTGATGAGGGTGACCAGGGGCTTGTCATCAGGGCTGTAGTCTTCGTATGTGATAGGAGTGGCGTCGTACATCGCAGGCCTTGACTTCTTGCCGAACCTAACCACAAAACACATACAATTAGTATTAGTATCAGGCACTAAGCGGGCTGCTTTTTATCCAACGACATTTACACTGAATTTCTTAGATGATGGAGCTTGATATTTATTACCCTTTTGAACATCAAGGCAAGGCATGTTTACATATTCAGCACCCTTCAAACACAAGGCCGTCTCATAGTGCTTTACCAAGGAAGAAACCCCATGTAACAACATTAAAAAGGACAATCGTTAACAGATAACAAAAAAGAAGAACGAGAAATGTAAAATAAAAAAATGGGACAGTGGGGAGAATAAACATCACAGACATACATCTTTTTTTTTTAAAGATCCCTTTTTATGCTTTATTATAAAGTGTGGTAGAGAGGAAGGTATGGAGGGTAGAGGGGAGGACATGACCATGGTAGGATTCAAACCCAGGTTTCTGCACTCAGCACTGGGCCTTAACGGTACGCACTCCACCCGGTGAACCACCAGGGGAAGCCGATTATACATTCTTAACAGAAAGCTGCGGCAAATGTTTGGAGCCTTGATTCAAGTTCAAGTCCAACACTTGAATGGTGTTTGTTACAGATCAGATGCTGCATAAATGATCCGGCGGTATAAAGAAGGGAGCTCTGGGAGGCCGCTGCGGGCTGACCTGGCGTGACGGATGGACGCGATGGCGTTGCTGAACTCGCTGTCGATGCTGCGGCAGTTGTAGAACTCCTGGTAGGCGTGGCGGGACGAGCCCTGGTACTCGATGCGGCTGATGCGGCAGATGCCCACGATGAGGATGATGAGCATGAGGACGAAGGCCACACACAGGGCGCCGATGATGATGTACAGCGAGTGGCGCGGCATGGTGGTCAGGTTGTCGTCGGGGTGCGCCGGCTTCCACTGCAGGTCTACACACACACACATACACACACACACACACACACACACACACAGACACACAGATAGAGGCGTAGCCGCGCGCACGCACACACACACACACACACAAACACACACACACACACACAGAGGCGTAGCCGCGCGCACGCACACACACACACACACACACACACACACACACACAAAGATGAATACACACACAAGCCCTTGTTGACAGAGCCTGTCTTTAGATGTAATGGCTCATCATGGGGTTCTCCGCAGGCTGACTCACGGATCTCACAGCAGGGTCCCACCCAGCCGGGGGGGCAGTGGCAGGTGAAGCTGTTTGATTGGTCGATGCAGGTGCCGCCGTGGTGACAAGGGTCGCTGTCACACTCGTTGACATCCACCTCGCAGCTCTCCCCTGATTGGGTGGAAGAAAGCATCACTTTAGGCTGTAGATGATGATCATTTGGGCCGACAGGGACAAAACTGTGCATCAAATCAGGAACCCCAACGGGTCTGAAAGGTCCCCTGGTAGAGAAGATGATTCCATTTCATTTAGCGCTGACTTCATAACATAACAAGTCAGCCTTGCTTTCCACATACCCAGAAAGAAGTTTAAAATGCAACGAAATTTTAGGCGTGCATTGCGGCCAGCGAGTGCATATATCATGTACGTTCTGCAAATTAACTGACCTAAATTGAAAGGCTAAGGCTAATGACATATATACTCCTGGCATGGAGGGTGTAGGGCTGTGGTGAGTGGGTCCCTACCTGTGAATCCTGGTGGGCACACACACGATGTGTTGAGGCCTGTGCTCTCACAGCTTCCTCCGTTCACGCAGTGCATCTTCAGGCAGGGGTCTTTGTAAATCTCACAGTGTCTTCCTAACAGGGAAAACCCACAGATAGCATTTTATCATTAATATGCTTGCATGCACCCACTCACACACACGCACGCACACGCACACGTACACGCACACACAAACACACACACACACACACACACACACACACACACACACACACACACACACACACACACACACACACACGCACACGCACACGCACAGACACACACACCATATACATCATGTATATATTGCACTTAAGTTAGTGCAACAAAACATGCAATATCGCTGCATCCATTAGCACAAGCAGACACAGACACACACACACACCTACCTTGAAATTGCGGTGTGCACACACACTCATAAGCGTTGATGAGGTCCTTGCATGTGGCGTAGTTCTGGCAGGGGGCGGACAGACACTCATTGTACTCCTCCTCACAGTACAGGCCATGGTAGCCTAATGGGGGAGGAATCCCAAAGAATCACAAGGTTACTCAACTCTCCCTCCATTTTGTTCTCCCACTCTCCTCCATGACCTTCACCGCGCCCGGTGTCTTCATAGTCACAGGGGATTTAACGCATCCCCTCCTGGTTATTAAAGCTACTGTTTGATGTTAACAGCACATGGTTTAGACGGCAATAAACGGATGCCTCACAAGGTTACGCTCGCTAATGTGTCAAGACGACAACATATGGCTGTAAACCCTTGTATACCCTGTATTCCCTTTCCAAAAAGCTGAGACACTGACTGTAAACAGCAATGTGTTATCTGTGAAGTCCCAGTCCACCTGTACGTCTCTACATGTTGAGACAGGTTCCTACATGAAATGCAGTGCTCCATGTCCACCATTGGATGGCAGCTGCGTATTGATGCAGGGGAGGAAAGAAAAGGGTCTGACGTCAGAACACCACACCGTGTGACTCCCAAGGTCAACGCACACAGACGTCAACAGACTTTAAAGTCATCTTTTTGCTTTCCTGCTTTTCCTTTTTTTTGGTGGCAGGCTGCAGCAAATTAACAGAGCGTTTTATTTCAAAGGACGATGATGTACCTGCAAGTACACCGGAGACTAAAAGATATACTGTCATAGTTACAGGTCGATGCAGAGGGAGAACACTACATTGAGGAGTGGTGAGATAGGTGATCTGCTGACTTAACTGGTGGATAATACACATATTGGAAGATTCCAACATGGGTATGACATTGCCAAGAGTAGATTACAATAGATTTGAGAGATGGATAACTTATGTGCCTTTCTGTACCTACTCACATTTATACAATTGGGTGAAACCACTGATACCTACTGACCATCTGTTTTCTTTTAATGTTTTGATAGCCTGTCGCCTAGCTATCAACAGATACACTGACTCTCAGTGACTTTCCCCCCAGCTTCCAATAATTAGTTTAGACGACTCCCATCTCTAGGATTACTGGCAGAATTATGCCTCACTTGCCTCGTGTGTGAGTGCACGTGCGTATGTGAATGCGTATGCCTGTGTACATGTGCGTGCTAGATGCGTGTGAAGGAAAGTAAAGTTAGCGCGGCGGCGGCCTATAACAGCTAACATGGTTGTTTGGTGAGGGGACGGGGAATAAAGGAGGAGCCTGGACTGGAGCCCTCCAGGTCCTTGGAGGAGAATGTCAGGGAAATGTCAAGTTTCTTTCCCAGGCAGGGGCTGCCTTATGAGGGGCTGGGGAGACTGATCCCCAGCCGCCGCCGCCGCCCCCCTGAGCAGGGAGGCAGATAGCGGGGGGATGGAAGCCCGTCTGCACACACGCCCAGTGGTGCTCTGCTTCTGTCACAGAGCCAGCAAACCAAAGCATGTAGTCTTCCTCTGTGTGTGTGTGTGTGTGTGTGTGTGTGTGTGTGTGTGTGTGTGTGTGTGTGTGTGTGTGTGTGTGTGTGTGTGTGTGTGTGTGTGTGTGTGTGTGTGTGTGTATGTGTGTGTGTGTGTGTGTGTGTGTGTGTGTGTGGGTGTGCCTTTGTGTGTGCGTCTGTGTTTGAGTGTGTAAATTAGACCCTTCTCTGTCTCAATTCCCATGCAGCCCTTTTATATTACCAGGAGGAGCTTACACACAAGCCTTCGGACACACACTCTAACACATACACACACACTAATACAAATACCCAGTTATGACCTTTTATCTACCTCATCAGTATTCCATCTGTTGTCTAAAGGTGTGTGTGTGTGTGTGTGTGTGTGTGTGTGTGTGTGTGTGTGTGTGTGTGTGTGTGTGTGTGTGTGTGTGTGTGTGTGTGTGTGTGTGTGTGTGTGAGTGTGTGTGTGTGTGTGTGTGTGTGTATGTGTGTGTGTGTGTGTGTGTGTGTGTGTGTGTGTGTGGGTGTGCTTGTGTGTGTGTGTGTGCTTGTGTGTGTGTGTGTGTGTGTGGGGGGGGCAGTTTTGTGTGTTGGTGGGTGCGTGTGTGTGAGTGTGTGAGTGTGTGCGTTGCGCGAATGCGTGAGTGTGCATGTGTGTACGCATGTTCTCGGTAAGGTAATGTCTGGGAAACTAATTGCATATCACCAATCTCAGAGATCCCATTAGACAGGCCTGGCAGAGCATCGCTATTTGATTGGACCAGAGCATCTGGCAAAGTAGCTCTGTCACAGCCTGAACCACTGCTCGGAGCCACAAACACACACACACCCACACAAACCCACGCACACACGCGCGCGCACGCACGCACGCACGCACGCACGCACGCACGCACGCACGCACGCACGCACACACACACACACACACACACACACACACACACACACACACACACACATACAGATACACACATTGATACACACAAACAGATGCAAAGCAACCGCGGCAACCAGACAACAGAGGACGGGAGAGGAGTAGGGTGGGGTGAACAGACAGCGAGACAAAGAGATGAAGAACACAATGATTCAAGATGGTGGCCAGGAGAAGCATAATTATAGGAATACATAACTTTCATATGTTTCCACATTTGAATGCTTGCATGTGTGTATTTAAAGGCTTGTCTTGCTTAGATCTGCAATTCTATATATGTCGAATACAGGATTCTAAGGCAATACATACCTTTTTTAAGATTTAAAGCAATGCATACAGACACAGTTCATGTCTTGATGCATGCATTGGACGATGTTTCCCTAAGACAATCAATTGACTACTCTCATTCTCAATTAAAGTGACGTCTTATTTTAACGTCAGCAAAAAACAATAAAAGAATCGTTCTCTTCTTAAGCAGAGCCCCGTGTTCATCTGAAACAACCTCCTCGTCTCTAACCCTCCTCCATCTCGCTGACCTCCTTTAATACCCCCAAACTGGAGGATGATTGGCTGCCACAAACAGTCAAACAATAGCTAAAGTCATGAAGAGCATCGGGCCGCGGTCCGCAGCCCGTCCGACAGACAGTGTCTGTGTGTGTCCCAACACAGAGGAACAAAGATCGGATATCACGTTATCTTTACAGGCATTTCAATAATGCCTTTACCGTCCCTCAGCAGAGGGAAATGAGGACTAAAACACACATTGTGATTAGTCATCATTCCGTTCAATTGGTGTCAGCATACGGCTACCGCTGCCAATAACTTCTAAAAATAATCCTCCCTTCAGCTGAACCTTCTTCACTGCCTCTGGATGGAAGCCCATGGCACACAAAAGTCACTCTTTTCAAAAGCCCTAAACATGGGGACCCCGAGAATAGGAGTCACTAGACATAGAGGCATATCTTGGATGCACAGATATACACACCTGTACTTCAGCAACAAACACCACACCAGATTCACAACCAATGGGGTTGAGGTGGTTGAGCTCTGTTGGTAGCATTGAAAAAGGAGGGGGCATGGCTATCAACAACCCAATCAGAGAACAGGTGAGTTAGTGGCAGGTAGCCAATGTATTCATCCTTTGTCCTTAAACATCGGAGGAAAGGACTGCGACCTGTGCAGACGCACAGTTCCACAGTTTACTTTGAGTTGAGCCGGGCAATAAACGATCCCAAAAACCAGGCAGTCAAACGTAAACTATTCCCGCTCACTCCTTCCCAAAAACGTTCCCTCTCACGTTAACGTCGACTGATTTTCCGAGTGCTGATGAAGCGACGGCGGGGCGCGATGGGGTCTCACCCGGGACACAGAGGCAGCGGTAGCTGTTCCCCACGCTGCGGCAGATCCCGTGGGCGCAGGGGTTCAGGGCGCAGAAGTCCACCAGCTGGGAGCAGGTGGGCCCCGTGAAGCCGGCCGGGCAGCTGCAGCTGAAGCCTGCGGGGCCCTGGGCGTAGCAGGTCCCGTTGTTGTGGCAGGGGCCGGAGGCACAGGGGTCCGCCTTCTGGTCACACATAGCCCCCTGGTAGCCTGGAGGGAGAGAGGGAGAGAGGGAGAGAGAGAGAGAGAGAGAGAGAGAGAGAGAGAGAGAGAGAGAGAGAGAGAGAGAGAGAGAGAGAGAGAGAGAGAGAGAGAAGGTTAATTATAGATAAGATAGGATGGGATAAGGGGCTAAGGTTAGACGAGGTTATACGGTATGGTAAGATACGATATACTTTAATCCCTGATGGAAAATGTGGGGATAAGCGACAAAGTATGCTAAAGTAGGGTTAGATAACATAAGATAACATAATTAAAATGTGCTGTATTAATCCCAGAAAGGATAATAAGAAACATAAGAACTTAAAAACAGATAATCATTTAAGAATAGTTATATGCTAAGGTTTTGCCAAAAATCTCTGAACCACTTCATCTACGTATACACGCATTATAAGAAATGTTAACGTAGAATATAAATGGAAATATAATTGACAGTATCCATTCTGCCTTATTGACATTATACATTATTGAAAATGTGTAAGAGAGAGAGTTAAAATATGTAGAATTATGTCACCTTCAAATAGGGAAAGGAAAATAAAAATGACTTTAAACAGAGAAATGTGGGCTTGTGAGGAAGGGCTGAGGGGCCGGCCTGGGAGAGACTGGAGGGTTAGGGTCCCAGTGGCGGGAGAGCTCTGATGAATGCTCTTCTCTTAATATAGAAGGGAGAGCGGCTCTGTCTTTGTGCTCACTGTCTATGTTCAGCAGAGTCATCAGATATATCTGTAAGGAGCCGGCCAGCAGCACGGGAATTTATTACATGACACATGTACGAAGGGTGTTTACACACACATATACACACACACACACACACACGTATACACACACAGACACACACACATACACACACAGACACACACACGCAGGCAAGCAAGCACACACACATATATACAGACACACACAAACACACATGTACGCACTCACAGCTGCATTGGAATTTATTGCAATAAATTTGTGTGCACAAATGGTGTTTACACACACACACAAACACGCACACACACACTTTTAAACTCGCACACACACACACACACACACACACTTACACAAACACACACACAGACACACACACACACACACACACACACACACACAAACACACACACACACACACACATGCACACACACGTGTACACACACATTATCTCATGTAGAGGGCTTTCATGCGTGTTCCCGGCTACACTACAAGACAACACCAAAATTCTCAAATGTATAACCCTTGGGAGAGTGTCTTTGGAAAATCTCAGTTTTCTGGGGGTAAAAACATTGAATGGAAGAAAGGCCAAAATGAAGTGAAAATGTTTGCATTTTCAAATGTATCCACCATCTCTCCTGATCATGGACAATAACTGTCTGGCTGGAAGTGTGTACCCTGGGTTCTGTTTCCTCAAACGAGAATACCCCCTGCTGCTGCTGCACTGCAGAACTCCCTACAATGTAGGACAGGACCGTGTGCTTGAAATATTTATTGTGTGCTAACAAACACTAGCCTGCTTATTCACATTACAAACACACACATACATACACACACACAACCGTGCACACATGTGGATGCACACACACTCATATACACACACACGCACACTCACCCTTGTACACACGCCCATACACTCTCTCACACACACACACACACACACACACACACACACACACACACACACACACACACACACACACACACACACACACACACACACACACACACACACAAACACACACACACACACACACACACACACATTTACAGACACCCATACAAACACACTTATACAGAAATATTCACATGCACGCACACACACACACACACACACATAGTTTTCGATTTCCCCAAGTGATTTCTTGTTATTGCACATAAACCTGCCAATAATAAAAATGTTAATATAGCCAGTCTCCCCCTTCTCTCACCCTCGCCCTGTTCCTATCTCTACCCTTCCCTCGCTCTCTCCCCGCGCTCTCTTTCTCTCCCACTTTATGGCACCAATTCACTTGTCTCTTCCCTTCCTGCCTCTGACTCTGTCTATTTTGATCCCTGCCTATTTCTAATACATTCTCCATAGTCATCATCTGGATATCAAGTCATTTCAGGGACTGGAATGAATGCATGCGCTACATTAGGTCGAGGTGGTGCATGCAAAGTTGAATTTATGCCTTTCACGACGTTCACAAAAAAACGGATGAAGGCTGGACACAATAACACAAGGAGCCTGGAACGAGCAGAGGACTTAACGGCCACCTTGTTTCAAAATAAACTTTCAAAGAATGAAGTGCGCTGAAACCCTCTCTGGCTTCCTGCACGCAGGCCAGCTCCTCCAAACCTCTCCTGGCGCTAATCATACGTTAGTAACAGCTGCCGCCCGTCCCCGAAGCCGCTCCACGTATCCGTGGAAACTCATCTTCTGAACTTCAAGGAGTGATGGATTATGAATTCCAGGGATGGTCGCGGGGGATGGAGATTAATCATGAAATCCTTCGCAAGACCTCCCCCTTATCAGAGTGAGGGCACCGCTGGGGGGGGCCTACCTGGATTCAGAAACACTCCCTCTGACCGTGCCACCACCTCTCCCGTGCTGATCTGAGCGCAGTATTGCTGAGCGCAGTATTACTAGTGACTACCTCCTCCGCTCCCACTGTGTTGTCTGCATTCATGTGAATTGGGTTATGTGTGCGTGTATGCATGCGTGTGTGTGTGTGTGTTTTGTGTTTTATGTATGTATGCATGTGTGCGTATGTGTGTGTTTGTGTGCATGTGTGCGTGTATGTGTGGGTGTGTGTGTGTGTGTGTGTGTGTGTGTGTGTGTGTGTGTGTGTGTGTGTGTGTGTGTGTGTGTGTGTGTGCGTGTGTGTGTTTGTGTGAGTGTGTATGTATGTGTATCCATGATCACGTGTTTGTTTGAAAGTAGACTAGCTTGCTCTGGCGTAGAGGGGGCCACTGCTTCTGTACAAGTTTTGCGGTCAGAGCATTCCTTGGAGACTCTGGCATGGGTCGCTGAGGCTAGGGTAACTAATTAAACCGGCGGAGGGAGGTTTAAATTAAGCATCTAAGTGGAACAGATACTGATAAACACAGAGCACGCACGCAGGGCACACTAGGAGCCGGGTGAACTCAGAAACTCGTGGCGTCACGCTGGAGGAAATATGAATGCAAACACGTATACCTGTGATCTGTGCTGTCTGGGCTTGGTTTACAGGATTGGATTGTGTGGGGATGGACTCACTTGCAGAGGAAGACACACAATTGGGTCCTTTGTGGTATACATAGATATGTTTCTGTGTGTATCTAGATGACCTTGTTTGATGCAATGCCTACCATGCACCACCTACAAGGATGCAGATGACAAATATAAATCTAATATAAATCTATTAGCTACTCTGAAGTTCAAGTGTCAAAATGACCAAATGTACAACATATCTATGTGTATGTACTCCATCTATGTATATTCTCTGAGTGTATACACGCACATATCCATTAACATATGTGCATGCATCAATGTTGTTTATATCCATGACGGTCACTATGAATGGGGCTTTGAATGAACCGTCTCTGATTGGAGAGCTCACCTTCAGAGCAGTAGCACCTGGGTCCTGCCTGGCTGCTGAAGCAGGTGGCTCCGTTCTTGCAGGGCTGGGACAGGCAGTGGTCCACCAGAAACTGGCACCTCTCCCCCTCATAACCTAGAAGGCCAACAGAGACACTCAGTTGTCCACTTTGCCAGCAGGGGTGTTTTGGCAGAGAAAACGGTGTTGTTCCTTGCGCTCTGGGCTGAAGCGGGCTTGTTTTCAGCTGCATTACTACTTATCTCAAATGATCCAATAATGCAGATGGGGAGAGCTGTGTTATTGCAGGAAGCAATCTGTCGGCATATGCTGTTGTAAAGATTATCCCTCTTCTCGCCTATTTGAATTTTTTAGGCAACCTAACAGAATTTGTGAAAAAACAGGAATAATAGTCTTCAATGTATGTTCACGTGCTTATCAATAACATTTTGACTAATTAGATAACCATCATATCATGGTTTTTGTCATCTATGGACAATGTGACAAAACCAGCCTGGTTTCCCTCATAAACAAGAAAAAAAACATTGGCCACCTCTGTTAAAAAGCAGGTTAAAAAGGATGAGGTATCCATATACCTGGTACCTTGTAACAGTAGCGTAATACGAGAAACACCAGCTTCACTCATACATAACCTCATGAAGGGATGGTTAGCGGGCACATAGACTTATGGGAGAGCTTGTGACGAGTCGTCTGCTCCAACTACATCAGATAATTCACACGTCCCTGCTAGCCTGCCCTCGCTGTGTGTTTGGATTCCAAAATAGGTCTCACTGACGACATCAAAGGCTCTCCATCTCCTTCATTTAGAGTCTTTCTCCGACACAAAGAGGAGAGCTCCATGTTGTTCTCTATGTGGGTAAAGTTCTAAGCCCTAAGTGGGTCTCCATGCATCTCAATGAAACCTTTCAAATCCTCGTGTGCAGCACAACAGAGAGTAGAATCGTGTCTCCACAGAGTTTAACATGTGGATGCACCATAGTACCACGTCGTTTATTCAAACAGTGCAACATAAGTATGATGGTCCTATAATTGTCCATTTATTACTATTATTATTACTATTATCACTATTATTACATTTTTTTATGTACAAACTGAGAGAATAATAATTGATTATTATTTTTTACAGGAAATATTAATGGGATTGTTTGTTTGTTTGTTTTGATGCGTTATTAACTATTATTACATAGAACAAACAAACACACACACACACACACACACACACACACACACACACACACACACACACACACACACACACACACACACACACACACACACACACACACACACACACACACACACACACACCTGCGGGGCAGGCGCATGTGAAATTGCGCCCCTGGTCTCCCTGCCGTACGTCGGAGCAGGTGGCGTTGTTGCGGCACGGCCGGTGGTGGCAGGCGTCAAACTCCTCACAGAAGATGCCTGTGTATCCATCCTCACACTCGCAGAAGAACGTGCTCTGTAGGGTAGGGATGGGGACAGGGGGACGTGCACAGATATGCACACACACACACACACACACACACACACACACACACACACACACACACACACACACACACACACACACACACACACACACACAAACACAAGTTGAACACTTTCGTCGTTTCGAGACGTCTCTGAGTACATTCATTCAATATGAATTCTGAATGAAGACAAAATAATGAGGCAAGAAGAAAAAGAGAAAGTACCACCGCGCTCTTGCTGCAGTCGTGCGGTACGACAGCTAACCCTCCTTTAACAATGGGATAATGAGGCAGCTATTGTCATGCGTTAAGGATAACGACTTCAGACGAAAGGGAACACTTTCTTGCTACTTCTTGGCAGCAAGGCCTTTGAAACACCGCCTATCCCCCCCCCCCGCCCCCCCCCTCCTCCTCCAACCTTCTCTGTGAAATTGTGAAACTTGCTAAGCTAGCGTCAGCCTCAGCACAAACAGACCCTTTGCACCCAAATCCCCGGGCTTTGCAGGCACTAGAACTCTGCGCAGCCCCCCCGGCTCCGGCGCGCCTCCCCTCACTATCTCACCATCGCTCCTCCATTAGAGCCCTCCACCTCCCTTCCTCTAAGAGCTCCCATCCCCCTCCCCCCCTCCTGCTCCTCCTCCTCCTCTCCTGCTCTTCCTCATCCTCCTCCTCTTCCTCCTTATTACAGAGCGCATGCAACAGAGGTGTGGGGAGACACAGAACAAATGACCCAGGTTATTCTTTAGTTGTCTTCTATTTGCAACGACAGATACTGTGTGCTTGTGTGCAGCTCTCAAAATGAAGAGTGATGATTAATAGATTGCACTGCAGTGCAGTACATAACGCGGGTGGGGTGTGGATTTTGTGGTCTTTTCTTAGCCTCTGGTAGCCTCTGAAGAACGAGGGCTTTAATCGCAGAACAAATAAACTTTCAATGATGTTCAGCTCCCAGGCCGGTTCCCGTCACCAGCCTTCAGTGTGCTCTGAGATCAGAGCCGTGTTGTTCAGATCTGCCCTGTCCTGTCTCGGGGCTGGCCCTCTCTTGGTTCTGTGTTTGTCCGTGTATGTCTGGCTTGTTCTGCTCTTTCTGATGGGACTTCTTCTCCCTATTCTAGTTTGTTTTGCTACTCAATGGCACCCCGGGGACCTGGGGGAGGGGGGGGGGCAGTAGATGCCGGCCTGCTTAAGATGTTTGGGCGCCCCAGTTGATAAGAGAGCATCTCTCTTCTTTGTTTGCTTTACTGTGAGCATGATACCATAAGCGGGCCGGCGTGCATTGATCAGAAACAAATCGGTGTTGTTTGTATTGCTGGGCACTGCCGTGGATATGCTCGCTAGCCATTGCATTGTTCAATGTGTAAATCAATAGATTTGTGTAACTGGATAAGTGAGAGAGTGGAGACACACTTTTTTTTTTCCCCAGCCTCTTTTCCTAATGTCTCCTACCATGGTGGTATATGGAAGGGATGTGAAGGTTAACTATGTCTGCAATGTGTACTGAATTCAATGTGTAAAGTCGGATTCAGTTAATCTTTGTTCATGTTGCACACAGTGTGGATTTGACGTTTCAGATTCAATGATTTCAATGTCTCATGTTGGATTCACTGATTAAAAGTCTTCATGTTGAATCCGTGCCTTGGCTCACCGGCGGACATCCTCTATGGAAGGGTCCGGACTTACCGCAGAAGGCTGCGTGATGCACTTTCCTTTCCCAGAGCATTGTGGGTCACTGAAGCGGCTGCCTGGCTCCACGCAGCTGCTGGCCTTCACCGTCAGGTTGAGACGCAGTGTCACCTCCGGGGCAGTGGGGGAGCCCACACGCAGTATGCCTGAATACAGGTCAAAGTTATGCTTATTTGTGAACATAGAAAAGGAGTGATGTAGTACAAGGCCTTTATCACAGAGATGGAACGGTAGGGAAAACACAGGTGCATCTCATGGTGTTAATCATGGGCACTGGCATGACTACAGTCAAATGATTAGTGTTAGGAAAAAAATTTGAATACAGAGAAAAATATTATGCTTTGTAAAGTAGCCCTCACTACTATGGGAAACAATGGGAAAATAATGTTCCCAAGTGAACTCTCTCAAGTAAAGCAAAATAAAAACTTTGTAAAAAATCTTTGCCGTGTCTTGGTGCCCACACTATAAAATAAAGTCGTATTAGGAGCCGCATCAAGGCAGACAGCTACAGGGGGTCCTCGATGAATATAACATTGCAATAAAGATTAACTGGCAACATTAAGACGATGATCCGAGTCCATAAACTATTATCCCAGCGGGACAGACCTACCACACAGACCCCCACATTTGCAGATATGCAGGTGCCTGTACAAACATCATTTCTTACCTACCCTAGTCATTTAACATGCCTCGTGTACGAGAGTATGAACACTTATATCTTTGCTCATATTATGCTTATTATGCAAAAGCTAAAGAGGAAAAATGGCTTCTAATCTTTCTCAATTACACCTTTATTATTGTCCTCTATCTTTCTCCTTCTTATCTTCGTTCTCAATTTCCTTCCCTTAATTTATAAATCTGCCTGGCTCCTTAGCAGTATGAATCAATCTCTCTCTCTCTCTCTCTCTCTCTCTCTCTCTCTCTCTCTCTCTCTCTCTCTCTCTCTCTCTCTCTATCTCTCTCTCTCTCTCTCTCTCTCTCTCTCTCTCTCTCTCTCTCTCTCTCTCTCTCTCTCTCTCTCTCTCTCTCTCTCTCTCTCTCTCTCTCTCTCTCTCTCTCTCTCTCTCTCTCTGGTTCTCCCTGTCTCTCTATCCATCCCATCTCTCCCCCCTCTTCTGACCCTTGGCTCCCTGGCTGATTTAAGCAGTCACAGAGGCTGTGTAACGCTGCTGTGAGACATGACCAAGGTCAGTGTCCAGGCGGGTTAGGGTAGGGTCTGTGTAAACGCTGGGTACTTGTAGCATAGCAATGTGGAACCAGCCAGCCCTTGCAGAGACAGAGTAAGCCAGCCGTCCCCCACTGCCAGGGGGCCGCCAGCCTCACATTGATGGAGACAGCAGCATGACCCCCCCAGTCTGATAGCGTGACTCACATTAACCCCTACCATCTAACACCTGCCGCCGCCAGTAAAAGCTTTTAATATCCCAAGTGATGGTCTCGAACAACATCCGTTTGTGTGTGTGCGTGTTTGCGTGTGGGTGTGTGTGTGTGCGTGCGTGCGTGCGTGTGTGAATGCGTGTGTGTGTGTGTGTGTGTGGGTGCATGGTTGTGGGTGCTTGTGTGGGTGCATGTGTGTATGCCGTATTCGAACAAAGGTTGAATATTAATCGCAATCACAAACACGATAATAGTAGAGTTTTGTGTTTTCTTTATATGCAAATATTCAATTTATATTCATGTATTCAAATAGCATTCCCTTCTCCCTCAATGACATTTAAAGAATGAATGTAAAATTATATTTTATTAGCTCCAAGATGTCTTCTGTCATTGCAAAACGTGTGAAAGGGGTACTTTGATGTCAAAGCTGTTCTTCTTTGAGAGTTCAATAGTGGTGATGGTACCCTGCTGGCACCTCTCATTGGTACAGTAGACATGTCCTTGCAGACTTTCTCCTCTCTACCTGCTCTTCTATTACTTCAAAAAGTAAGGATCCTATGCAGATTTATATGAATATGTATTGTTTGTGTGTGTGTATTCATGCTTGTGTGCTTGTGTCTTTGTTCTTTGCATGCGTTTATGTGTTTGGTGTGTGTGCTAGTTTAAGTATCTTTGTTGTTTACTTGTGTTTATGTCTTTGTTGTGTGTGTGTGTGTGTGTGTGTGTGTGTGTGTGTGTGTGTGTGTGTGTGTGTGTGTGTGTGTGTGTGTATGTGTGTGTGTGTGTGTGTGTGTGTGTGTGTGTGTGTCTGTGTGTGTCTGTGTGTGTCTGTGTGTGTGTGTGTGTGTCTGTGTGTGTCTTTCTGTGTCTGTGTGTGTGTTTGTGTGCTAGTGTAAGTGTCTTTGCTGTGTGTGTGTGTGTGTGTGTGTGTGTGTGTGTGTGTGTGTGTGTGCGTGTGTGTGTGTGTGTGTGTGTGTGTGTGTGTGTGTGTGTGTGTGTGTGTGTGTGTGTGTGTGTGTGTGTGTGTGTGTGTGTGTCTGGCAGGGTCTTACTCAGGAAGTAGTTTTGTCCCAGGGGCAGGGAGTGTTCTGGTACCACCAGCCCATCCACGGCCTCCTGGAACCACATCATGGTGCCCTCCAGCAGGGAGGAGCGGAGGAAGCCCTCCTCCCCCACACGCCAGAGCACCGGAGCCCCACTGGCGTTCACCAGCACCCTGCAAGGGACGGATCACAGCTGATAGATTAGCTCCAGGAGATAGGTATGTAGGTGTATATATAGGTAGAAAGATATATTTAAAATATGTATAATTTAATGTATTATGATATAGTGCCTTTCTAATATATATATTTAATATGAATAAATAATTCATTATTTTTTATTAATACTAATTAATTCGTAATTATTCATAAATGCTAAATAATTTAGAGAAAAACACATGAAACACATTTCTCCCTCTCTCTATCTCTCTCTACCTCTCCTCCACTTCAAATGAAGTGGTGGGTTTGTGTACGCGTCTGTGTGTGTGTGTGTGTGTGCACTCTCTTTCCGCATGTGTTTGAGGTGAGTGTCTGCATGTGTGTTCGTCCTTTCATGCCTTTTTTAGGGAGGGTATTCAGGGCACAAACAAAACGGAACAGAGGATCAGCTAATGAGCCTGTGCCCGTCGATGGGAGCGTGATCAAGCCCAGAGTCGTGGCTGTTATCGCTAATGAAGTGAACAGCGTTAAGGGCCTCCACTATTCACCTTGACCACTGCTCCCCGTACATAATTCATGACCGTTATTTACCTCTCTAGCCTGCCAAGGTAGTGCTGGGAAGGAGCACAACCCTTTGATTAGGCCCATGGACAAAAGGTTGCTTATGTTGGTGTTTTTTTGGGGGGGAAATCAATGTTATTTTTTTGAAGTGAGTCACTAACAGATTTGAATTCTGCTCACTCTCAAGAGGAAGGGAGACAAATTGGGTTATTTCATTCAATAGATCCACTACTGAATGGGTTAGAATGGGTTTTTAATAGATTTTTTGATTATCCTCCATCTGGTCATCAGTGCAGCTTCTCTTGCTAATGTCTGACAAGCCTCCAATAGATTTGAATAACGCCTGATGCATCCTGAGAGCAGGATGGACTGCAGGAGTACCAGGACGGTAGCCTTACTTGACAGCAGTCTCCTCAGGCACCTCTACGGACAGAGTCAGTGTCCCGGACGTAAGCTCACACAGCTCCGGGCTCACACAGTGCAGACCCTCGGTCACCTGCATCCCACAAGGACACACAACCACAATCGTTCAAAAACACACACACACTCACACACACACACACACACATATAGATACACGCATACACATGTGCACAAACACACAAATGTACGCGCAAACACACACACACACACACACACACACACACACACACACACACACACACACACACACACACACACAACCAGACACACACATACACATATGCACAAACACACAAATGCACATGCAAACACACACACGCACAAATACAAAAGCGAAAAATCCAATAACGATATTGTACTCAGAGACAGATCCCAGTGAAGACGCTCCTTGTCTGTTTGGTACAATATGACAAAGTGTTTTTACCCTCTCTGCCTCCCACAGCACTACAAGCAGCCTTTGCCCGGCCTTCGGTTGCCATGGTTGCAGGGTGGGCTGGGCTGGAGCTGAGGTGGAGGGGGAGCTGGTTGGCTGTTGCGGTTGAGTGGCGGCCGAGGCGGTGGAGGTGATTGGTGTAGCCAGCTCAGGGGCAGACGGAGTGGCCGGGTCCCAGTTGGCAGTGGATGGGTCGGGTAAGCTTTGATCACACCTCTCCCCCTCGTAGCCCTCGGTGCACTCGCAGGTGTAAGCTGTCTCCCCTTCTAACTCTCCGTCGCCGCGGCTGCAGTTTCCATGGAGACAAGGGCTGCTGGCACAGGGGTCTGTGAAGAACTACAAACAAGGAGACGGAGGAGAAGCAAAAAGAACAATGGTTAAATAAAACCTTATGAATGCTTCTTGTCGAACAGACAGCACTGCTGTTTCCTGCGCTGCTGCTTCCGTGTGTCTTTTGTCCATCGAAAGTGGAAGGTACTCACTGTGAAAGCCCAGAGAGTACAGAGAGTGACCGTTTATGAGGTCGCTACAGCTTTATATGAGCACTGGGTCCCAGAGAGTCTCTCTCTTTGAACGACAGGACACCAGTGAACCATTAGGGATTATCTTCTGCCCTCAAACCCATAGTCCCACTCTCACACACACACTCACACTCACACTCACACACACACACACACACACACACACACACACACACACACACACACACACACACACACACACACACACATACACACATACACACTGACACACTGACACACTTGATCCAGTAATGACAGCTCTCATACTTGTATGGGTGTTGTGTGACTTGTTACTTACACAATTGTATGTCATCCCTAATTCAAGGAACACATCTACACGCGTACATGGGTGAAACTGTATACCTTGACCAAACACTAGCAAACACGGTAAGAAATAACGTAGCCCCTCACTCCAAAGCAAGCTGCCCCCTTGTCATGCAGCGATAACTAAATGCACCCTGACAGCTTTCTCCAACAACGCCGTAGCCCATCAATAATTAAACATATTTGGAGGAAAATCGTTCTTGTACAGCCGTTGAAGGTGAAAGAGGACACAGCTGCCTATTGCCAAGTTTGCTTGTACGATACCTTGGTGCAGTTTGCCCTGCAAACAGAGTTTATACCAAGGCTTAGCGAGGTCTCTAATCCTAGACAACCTTCTCAACCGTGAATTCAGATATAAAATACAGCTGGAGGAAGCTTTTCACCAACGTTTCAGCTATGAGGTCAGACGCTTCCAAATGCTTTGGAAAGAGGCATTCTTAGGAAGAATCAAGAATAAAAAAGTCCTCATTTCGTCTTTGGGAAATGTAATAGATGTAGGATATATTTATTGCACGCAAATTTTCAACCCTCCAAATCTGACACTTTAATCATTAATGATTGCTCCCTGTACATTTTGTACAATCAGTTTTGAGTAAATATGTCACACATCTTGATTTAGCAATTTGACGTTTAATTTCGAGCCATGTTTGAGTAGAACATCAAAACGCGACGCAAATGTTTTGGCACTCGCTTCCAAAGGACTTCACTCTTAAAGAACTGGCCAGCAATTAGCTGCATATCAATATGTCACTTAATATTAGTCCTCAAAACAAGAACATGACACTCCCACAGAAGATTTAATGAGATGGAGGGAAACAGACTAAAACGTTGTCCTGCCCGGTACCCAATGACTAACTGATCTTCAATGTGTGTCTAACAATTTTCAATTACGTTTCAATGCTATCTTTTCTAAAGCAGAAACAAAACCAACAGTGTTTCACAACAAACAGCTCTGCGTCCGGAACCATGAAAAGCCCATCATGCACTATCGGCAGGCCTCACTGCTGGGATTAAACGCGTCGCCTGTATGAAAGAAGCAGCTAATAAAAATGCAGCAGATCAACCGCTAGGCTTGAGAGGGGATGAACAGACGGATGCTAACAAACAATAATAGCCAAAGTCCCCCGTTGAAAGACACCAGAGTATATGCATGAATGTGAAATATGGAGAGGGGGGGGGGGGGGGGGGGGGAGAAGAATGGAGAGAGAGAGCGAGCGAGCACGACGGACAGCCCGTTGCTCGTCACACGGCTCATTAGGGCTGCGGCGGCTCAGGGCCGGGGTCCAACTCCCTGGCACGCTCTCAGAGCGGCGCTGGTCCCAGGGCCCTGGCAGACAGCGCCACGGCGCCTCTCCGCACCACAATAAGGACCGAACACAGGGAACGCACTTCAAGGACACGGCCGGCTTCAATACAACAACTCCTGAAGTGCTTCAGAAGTGTTTTCTCTTGAATGTGCATTCTTTTTCTTCACGGTTTGAGGTGGTTGGCCGGTGGATGCTATTAGTAGAGCCCTAAAACGCACCCAGGGTGCGAACGAACCTTTGAGGGAATCATTCTGTTGTACACCTTGGTTCCTTTATCTGTACTCCCGAATGGGCGAACGCAAGACAAATTTCTGAGGCTAAATTAATTGCTTAGCAAGTTTCAGTGATCTATTTGCTAATTTGGGATAGTTGTCCTGGAGCTGAATGGATCAATAAGGACAAGCGCAACGGAGGCTGGGATCCCATTTAGAGTATTGGCGTCATCAGTTTACGCTTGGGCACAGAGTGGGTTCAGGCTCCGTCTGTGCATGACACACACACACACACACACACACACACACACACACACACACGCACACGGACACGGACACACACACACACACACACACACACACACACACACACACACACACACACACACACACACACACAAACACACACACACACACACACACACACACACACATTTACACTAACACTCACACAAATAAATAGGCACACAGACAAATACACCCCACCACCAATGTTTGGATCAATGATCTATATGTGAAGACAAAGAAAGGAAAGAAACAGGGAGAGAGAGAGAGGGAGTCAGCAAGACAGAATGACAAAGTGGGAGGGGGAATCAGAAAGACAGAAAGAGAGGGGGAGAGGGAGAAAGAGAGAGAGAAACCCTGCTGAGTTTTAATGGAACTAACGATTGGGAGAGAAGAGGAGGAGAGACAGGGATCTGAAGTGCTAAGCAGCAGAACATTCTGAAGCCTCGTAAGATGTAGAACGCGGTAAATTATACATGAAACTGAAGCCGATAATGTAATTGTAATTTGCAAAGTTAACGCACGACTAAATTATCCACAGTGGCGCCGTATTATTTATTAACATGAACGAAGAAATATTGACGGCAAGTTAGAAAACGAGTAAGGCTGTGTATATTGTTTAAGAGTTGTCCTTCATCTATTTCTGAATCCCTCATTCCTCTCCCTGCTTGCCTTAGCTTTGCTATAATGGAGGAAATGATAGTAGGGTGAATCCTTTTAATAATTTCTTTAGAAATAATATCTTCGAGGTTATTTAGTCATTCTTTGCAACAGTGTCATAATGCCAGTTTCAAAATGCCTTTCTGATGTGTATGTATATGGGCAACATTATATGATTAGTGCACCTACCCTATGAAAACCATGGACAGTTTAAGGCCCAATCCCATTTCTACCCCTTACCCTTACCCCTCCCCCTTGTTTTTAAGGGGGAGGGGAAGGGGGAAGGGTAAGGGTAAGGGGTAAGGGGTAAGGGGTAAGGGGTAAGGGGTAAGGGGTAGAAATAGGATTGGGCCTAACAGTAGCCCATAATAGAGGGCCCTATTCCACCAGTTCACCAGCCACAACAGCCCCATGGCTGACTCATCTGAGAGGTGTGTGATAACATGGGTGGTTTGGGGGGGTGGAGACTTTAATGGTCAGAAATATAAACACGACACACACTGCGCACTGCACATCCTTTCTACACCCACACACACACACACACACACACACACACACACACACACACACACACACACACACACACACACACACACACACACACACACACACACACACACACACACACACACACACATTCACTCCCTTTCTCCTTAGTCTCTCCAGCCTACACTTATCCAAGCAGAAACACACACACGTGCAAACACATAGACTCACACAGACACAAAAACACACACTCACGCCCACATGTCCATAAACACAGTGAACGAGGGAAAGATTGAAAGAAAGAGAGAAAGAGACAGACCTATAGGAAATATACTCAAAGACAATTGTGTACTTGCACATACGCTAATTGATGTACACATATTCATTGGTATATGCCTGTGCACGTATGAAAAGCTGTACATCATTACTTTTATGTGGTAATCTGGGGTGCAATAATATCCCACCCCAGAGTGTGCAATAGTTCTCATATCTATCTTTGTTGCTATAGCTACAGTAACCAGGTAACCTGATGGCAATTAGCTTTCATACGTGTGTGTGAATGTGTGTGTGTGTGTGTGTGTGTGTGTGTGTGTGTGTGTGTGTGTGTGTGTGTGTGTGTGTGTGTGTGTGTGTGTGTGTGTGTGTGTGTATGTGTGTGTGTGTGTGTGTGTGTGAAAATGAACAGCACAAATTGTGCGGCTTGCCATGTGAGTCCCGGTGGTTCGGCTGAAAGACCCCCCAGTGTGAATCATAATGATAACGCATTCCATAAAAATAACTTATCACGCTTTTATGAAACTATTTATCACCGGCGTGTCTCTCCCATGGTGAACGTGAGAACACCCCCCCCATGGTGCCGAGAGGAGAAGCATCAAGAGCAGGGGAATCTGCATAATCACACTATCACTTACACAGAGTGACTGGCGCAAGAATCACATGTGTCGGTTAATAGGAATCTTTATGCAGCATTTAAAGAAAGATTAACAGCGCAATGGTGTTCCGTCTGTGGCACAGGGTGTTGAAATGCACAAGCAGTGCGTTATGACTACACAGTGGTGTTATTATGCAGCCAGCACCGTTGTCACTTACCCGTTGGCTCATTTTGAGGCGCATCACTTATCTTTTTTTTTCTAACTCTGAGCTACCTTGGAATAAATAAAAGATTGAACTCTTCTATTGTTGGGTACCGTTATTGAGTTGGGTTTTGGTGCAGACTCAGTAACAGTGCATTTTGTAAAACCGCGAGAGGTACTGAGATTGATGCTGTTGTTAAAGGTAAATATTAGGCTAGACGGCTGTGCCAAGGCTGACGTTATTTATCCATTAAAGGTTTGTTGTCAAGAAGGGTATTGTAGGTATTGTAAACATATGAGATTCCTTTGTATATGTTTAACCATAACAAGGTAAACAAGATCTATATAATGTAGGAGAAATATTAAATTTTTCTTGCCCAGATTTTTCAACTAAACTATTCTAGCTAACATTGGAGGTAAATTGAAAACATATATTTAAATGTAATGAAATATATGTAAAAAATTTACTCACCTTTGTAACAGCTGCTACAACAAGGTCTAACATACTATAAGGAACATTTCATCTAGCCAGAGCTGTGGTATGAGATTGTCAATATGAATTAGGAGGTATAAATGTTGAGCCCTCCAAATCCAAAATAACTAAGATAGAACTTAATATAATAAAAAATAAAGACTTCAGGGTTTAAGGGAGGGCTAAAATCACTCTGAAATTGCTCCCCAATTCTCATTTTAGATTGAGTTAAAATATCTCTTTCTAGATGTTTGAATCATTTTAAAAACAGAAAGAAGGTAAATTATTTCAATGCATTGCATAACTTCTGAGGTGGCCTGCAGAACAAATTTAAAACATTCAAATAGTATCACTGACTCTCAATAAGGCAATGTGCACACGGACAGCAACAAACCGAAGAAACAAACACGCACACACAAATGGGACAACAAAAACACTTTTATATTGAATAAACATCCGTACACACTATGTGCAAGCTACGCACACTATGTGGCTTCTGTTCAAGTCCTACACATCCAGGGGCACATATCCGATTGCAAGAAACCCCATACTCTCTGACACACTGACTCAATAAGGAGCCCTATTCCCTATCCCACCATATCGACAGTAAAACATGAATCATAATCTAGGTGCTATTAGAGCGGTTCAACTATTTTTTAATGAATAAGGATGGTACCCTGTGACATTCAAATCTCCAGACGCCACTTAATTTTTGTGTTCCTCAAAAATGCCCATGCATGAAAGTTAAGGGTCATTCTTTCATCCTGATTTAATTTTAGAATACTCGTAATAATGTCATGTTTTTCGGATTTACTGTAGATATTATGGACATTCGCATGTCTGTATACACTCTGATACTTATGAATGAATAGCCATTTAGATGTGAGGCTTGTTTTATTAATATTAAAGGATAGATAGTCTGAGATCGGAATAACAGAGGTTGTGGAAATGGACATCAACCGAAAAGACAGTTGGTTACAATCTAAGTTAGATAAAAACCTCCAACAATCAATACCTGAATAATGCCTATTTTATAAAAAAAATTAGCATTGGTTTGATGGTTAAAGTTTGGCATATATAATAGCGTAAATCAGATCATATAAATTAAAAAACAATGCACCATGTGTGATTTCAATCCAACAAAGGGCACATACTTGTCTTGGTCGTGGTAACCTATTTTATCCTGGCTGTCTTCAACTGTTTCATGTCAAGCAGAGACAGGCTTGGGTTTAAGGCTGGGGTTATCATCTGCTGAGCTTTACAAGAACTCCAGGTCTCCCTACAGCCTGATTTATATTGTGTTAGTATTACAGTAATCCACATCACTTAACCTCTGGGAGTCTTTCTTCTTTCTCAGATCAATCAGTTAGTTCAACTTATTTTGTTGTTTTATGACCATTTGTCTGTCTAGCTGAAACCATGCTGTTTTCTATGAAAATGTTGGGTTTGACAGATGATTGACAGAGCTGACTAGGCTTACAATGACATTGACCAGGACAGCTAGACATGGAAGCTCTTCTGATACACACACTGCCCTGACACCTGACAACCAAAAGACAACTTTCAGGTTGATAGCTTTGAGTGAGTAATTCATTAATTTGAGCAATTAGTGTTTGCGGTTGTAGTAATATATATTATATATGTGGTAATATTGTGTGATAATATTTCTTGAGGCAGCCACAGTGTTAGGGTGTTGATGATTTAAAATATCCTAGCCTTTGGCAGAAGCACGATGAAACGTCAAAACAATTAATTATTTCCCAGGGAATGCTCTATTTAAACTTTAAATTTAAAATGTTCTCTTGTAAGAGTGGGCGCACGCTGAGCTTGTACGACAAAGGAGCAACAATGTGTATTTCTGATTGTTTCTGTGTGTGTGTGTGTACTCGCTTTTTTGTGTGTGCATGTTAGTGTGTGTGTGTGTGCGTGTGTGTATGTGTGCATGTGTGTGCGTGTGTGTGTGTGTGTGTGTGTGTACGTTTGTGTGCTTCTGTGTCTGTGTGTGTTCGTTGTGTTAAGACGGGGCTGCGAGGGGTCTGCTGTCACTCTTGCTATGTGATAAATGATTGACAAGCTCCAATAGTGTGTGACCAGTCGGTCTGTGTCTTCAAAATAAAAGCTCAATCCTGTAGACATCATCTCATGAATTGAAGTTCTCCGCTTCATACTTACATTTCAGTGTGGTGCATCTAAATGTTGTGGCTATAAGGTCTGACTGACTGGTGGTTAAGATACTGTTTTGTTTTTTGCTTGATTTCCAGAGAGCTTATATTCAGAGGAAGCCTAAAATCGAAGGCTCTTTGTCTAATAAAATGCTTGTTTTAAACTCAGTGTTGCAGGCTTCTCAAGCCTTTTTATCTACAAGGTGGATGTACAGTAATTTAAAACAGACATTCAAGGAGATTAATAGCACCGTCTCAGAGGTTTGCCCTGTTGGATTCTAAGTGCTTCTGTAGAGAACGTCCGTGGGAGTGGAGGTCAGATTAATGCCTTCTTCTTACCAAGAAGACAAGCCGTTGTGTCTCCGAGCACGGTGACACAATGGAAGAGGCAGCAAGCATCAGCCATATCACGTACAGCATGTACAACACTATGGCACCACTAGCCTCACAATCACTGTGCGCATCACGTGAATAATAGCATGAACATCACTGTCTGAAGTCCCATTCCAGCTGGCGCTCTCTGTGTATCTCTCTACGGGGTGAACTGGGAGAACCGCTACCGGCAGTTTAGTTGTTGCTCTTTTTTTCACTAGATATTTCATTTGTTTTTTTCAGCGCTACAACCCAATTCCAGTAATCTCATTTGGGAGAGAGATTTTCCGTCCGGGGAGACAATGTTCCGAGCTCTGTGTTGAGGGTTTTCTCATCATGCGGGCGGCCGGGGAGATAAGACGGCCCGACGTGGCGCTCCTCGAGCGGTCAGAAAGTGCACGCGATGCACAGTAGCCTTTAATGTGAGCTCTCTCTCTCTCTCTCTCTCTCTCTCTCTCTCTCTCTCCGCACATCAAAGCAGCTGCCCGCACGCTCTCCACGCTGCTTATCAGGATTCCGGCCCTGTGCCTTCAAAGAGTTTCGCAGCTTCCTTCACCCAAAACAATCAGTTCCAAGGTGGAACCCGTTTCGACGTGTTCTAAACTCCGAGGGAACTTCCTGTCATCGGGTTGTTGTGTGTGTAGTGTATACTAATACGAACGGGACGGAGAGAAAAGAAGAAAGAACGATGGACAGGAAAAAAAACAACAGAACAGGGATGTGTCGTACACAAAGCAGACGATGAGTGAAAAGTAGAAAAGGAAGAGATGAGAACCCGGTGGGACAAACAAAGAGTGTGGGACCGGGGCCGGCTCAGCGCGACGGGTTATGATTAAAGAGGAGAGGGGTTCTGGGTTGCTGCAGCGAGGCGGAAGCCGCTTTGTGTTTGAGTAGAGCTGCGACTGGAGGGGAGGGGGGGGCTCTCCTTTACAGACGCTGCTGCGTCAAAGCCCTGCAACTCCTTCAGAACAGCACTTTGCAGATTGTTGGAGAGGAACCATAATTGAACCGGGTTCTTGAGACCCTGAGTAGCCGGGCCACTCCGGAAATATAACACCAGTCACACATCAGCAGGTGTGCAGTGTTTGTATTGGCTATTGCTTGGATGTAGACCATGGATCAATTCTGTCTTACATGTCTACATCTGTGGGTGTCACCTCTGGTTTTTTAAGGGAATTTGTCGTGGCAGTGTGCAAGCACATTAGCAAAGGTTACACACATTGAATGCCTGTTAACAAAAGCACTAGTATACAGAGAAGAGTACTTTATGTGTATATCGAACAACGTTTTCTTTTTTTGTTCCCATGGTGTCATAAATCAACATACTATACAAATTGTATCTTTCTGCAACATGAGTCTGAGACTCATCCAATAGGTACAGCAGCGTTAGTTAACGGTGTACATTGTGCCTTGTGTTCCCGGGGCTTCAGGTACAGAGATATACAGATCAGTCCCTGTGTTTCACAGGGCTACCACACCTGTCAGGCCTGTAGTCTTGAAGACGTTGCAAGTGGAACGCTCTGTTCCTGCTGTCAACCAGCCTCTGCAAATAAAGAACAACCCTTCAGTGCAGCATCCTCCACTCAGCAAGCCAGGTCAAAGCAGGGCTGCAGGCAGGTAGGCAAAGAGTATACCTGCTCTACCCCGGAAGAACCGAAACACAAAGAGAGCCATCCTCAAATAACCACGCAGGAAAAAACACGCGGGAAGAACCGCTACTCGCTCCCAGTCTGCTGTAAGAGTGCTCAGAGTCAGGGCTGACCCAATGTGCACCGCCACCCTGCCTATGATGGTGCTGGCTAGTGGGTGTGTATGTACGTGGGAGTGTGTGTGTTTGTTTGTTTGCTTGTGTGTGTGTATGTGTGTGTGTGTTTGTTTGTTTGCTTGTTGAGCAAATGTTATGCATGCAATGCTCTCCATCTTTCAATAAACGCTCTCTACAAAGAAAGCTATTTTAGGGATGGAAAGAAATGCAAAAAACTAGAAACAAACCACGCATCTTAAAATAGCCGTGTTGTGTTTAGCATCAGTCTCTCTACCTGTTCTTCGCCATGTGCTCGTCATGGGTTTATCACTCGATATGAGTGGAGGACGGGAATAAAGCCATGGTTTGAAATCATGATCTTCTGCAAACCGTTGACAACAGATATGTGTCACCACTGCCTCTGAACACTTGCTATTTTCAAACGGAGAACTGCAATTTTCTCGAAATGTAGAAACGCCTCAAGGGAGGCATGACAACAAGGTGGGAAAGGCACAAAAAGAAAGGCCCACCATAATGGAAAAGGACGCCTGATACCAGTTTCTCTTTTAAGCAAGAGACATCTTGGCAGGTTGGCAGTTCCGCTGGGTATCAATGCTTTGCTATTTGTTTCATGGCCACCATTTCGTAAACAACCTCATCATGTGTTGGGTACTTTTTTTATGTGTCTGAACTGATAGTTCGTTTGTTGTTTTTTTAAGCTAAAGCTTCTGTACTTCATTCTTTGCTATATATCTTTTCACACACATGATAAATTGCTTTAACATCAACCAAAAAAGAAATATTGATTTCTTACTTCTTGTGACCACAGCAAAAGAGGGATCAGGTGGAGATAAATCAGTGTTAAAGCCCTGGGAGGTGAAGCTCAATCAAATGTTCTGTAGCCAAGCTGAACACACCACCTCTCCGTACCCCCCCCCCCCCCCCCCCCCGCCATGAGCTACGTGGAAAGAAATAAGCTGATAGTGTTCACAGTTAAGGTAAGGAGATGGTTTACATTAGATGAGATCCATTTTGTTTCTAGTCTTTGTTAAAAAGTGTTGTGAGGACTGAGCATCCGAGGACCTGAATGATTCATGAATAGCAGAGGATCTAAAAAAAAATGATATATATATTTAGATCTATATTTGTTATAACAATAACAATCGTTTTTTCAACAATCAAATAAATATATACATCAAATAAAAAATAATATGCATAAAGGTTTCTTTATAAATAATAATAATAATAATACAAACATATTGTTATTTTTTTTATCATTCTTCTGGATCTGTGCATCTTTCATTCCAATCATGCAATAAAGCCCTCAAGTCAGGAGTCTGAAAATAAAAGGATTACACAAGAACGTTTTGGGTCGTCTGCGTGTCATTCAAGCAACTACTTCACACTATTAGGCACATGGGCATTTTGTGTGACTGCGAGAGACAAAGACAGAGGGAGGGAGAGAACCTGTTACAGGCCTGTCATTGCATCCACTGCAGGAACTGTATTTAAAATAATTCATATCAATAATTCATTATTTCAGTTGTTAAGTATTATGCTTCTAATCAAAGCTAGTTCTAATTATAACAACTACCAAAGTTATACCATCGCAATTCATAATAATCTGGAAATAAAACAGTTTTTGGGGTACACATTAACAATTTTCAAAGATAAAAAATATACCTAGAATGTAAATAGGATGCACGATTGCATATAAGAGCATCGAAATATAGCTTTTTTATCAAAATAATGTTCCGGGTGAGGGAGCCCGCCCCCCCGAACACCTACAGAGGGCCGGCCTCAGGCCCCAAAGTTTCCGCATCCTATCAAACAGTTTGGTAAATTAGTATGCAAGGTTTGCTCAGAAAATGACTGGGAAATAACTTTACAAACTATCCTCATGAAAGGTTACAAGTTAAACACTAAATATGCAAGATATATTTTTTAACTGCACCCAAGTCCCTATCCACTGCAGCAAAGTGCTATGAGCACTCATTACTATGAATTATATGAGTTTGATAGTGGGTTTGATATTCTTAGCATGTGTCCATCTTGATTCACTTCCCGAAACTTTCAGCAAAATACTCAATCCTTTCATGTTGCTGCAGTATATTTTTCAAATGTTCATATCATATCAGGCGGTCGATGAAAATACATCAACCAAAACAACAGGCAGTATCCCAAAGACCCCTTAGTCATCATCTTACCGAGAACATTTTCAGCGCAATTCCCGGCAGACCGCCAAAAAAACCTTCCACAGTTCGCTCCTTCGCTATCAACCTACCGACAGGCCTGGTGGTTAATACGGGATAATCTCTGTGGCTAATGCCCAAAGGCTGACTGTGCCGCTCTCCCCTCTCTCCTCTGAATCGCCCCCTGGGGGTATTTTTTTTATTCAATATCTGCCATTTATTGTTCAGGAATAGCAAGAGGATGTGTGCGACAAACCAAGATACACACAACACAGCACGCTAGCCTTCTCCCAAGTGTATTCATTAAATACCACTCGCATCACGTCAAGTGACAGGTGTAGGTGGTGCTGTGTGGGTTGTTGGCTCTTGTTGATTTGTTTGTTTATTTATATCTGTTTGAGTGTGTCAGGCGGCTGCGTCTATTGGAGGAAAAATGTGATAGGATGATGGAGGGTATGGAGGGTAAAATGGAGGGTATCGTTCAGGAAGAGTGCCTCTGGAACAACATGAGGACTTCAACACGCCACCAGGCGCCACTTTTACCAAGTCTAGAATATAATGTTAACAACACGCCCCTTCATGTACTGCCCCATGCTGATCAGCATCAGCACACATGCCTGTGCTTTTCTGGCCAGTCCACATGTAACCCTATTAAAGTGTGTTGTGTCGAGGTGACAACACGATGGCTCACTGGAAGAGCCGCCAACCTCACGGTGACACACGGTTACGGAGAATTACCGCCGAGACGAAACCGCAATGGCCCCTTTTCCCATTATGGCACAGTGGAGTGACGCAAAGGCACTGCTCCGTTAGAGGGAGATATAAATAGCTGCCGATGCAGACAGACAGGGGGGGGGGGGGGTAGGAGGGAGTCCAAAACCAAACCCGTTGGGGAAACGCCATGGCCTTTTTCTTTGCATTCAGGACAGAGAGATCGTTAAGTCAGACTAGTGAGGCCGACAGACTGACTGAGATAAAAAGAGTCCATGAAGTAGGAGTGCTATTTTAAAGATAACTACATCTGAGTTGAGCAGTGGCAAGTAGACACTTTGAAGATTGTTATAGGAAGTGGAAAAACCCAGAGTTGGGGACGCAGAATACAAGTATTCAAAGCTCTACCGGATTTAACCCATCAACAAAAATGAAGGCAAGCAGAATGTTCCGTTGTTTTTCCAGACAGATCTACTATGCTAAGCAATGTCAATCAAAATGTCCCACCAGGCTTTAGCCTCACATAGCTGTCACAGAGATGTTAGAGGAAAACTAGGCTGCAGGCTTATCCGGTGTGTCTGTCTGTCTATTTGGAAATCTTCTCCTTTCCTTCTTTCCTTCCCTTGCCTCCTATCCCCCTTCCCTTTGCCAACCTAGCTCCTTACCTTAGCCTTTGTGTGTTAACTTCCACAACAGGTGCATGTATATATCGGTAACACTGATCCAGATCCTTTTGATTATGAGGAACATGCATCATAAAGAATCTTTGATCAGCAGAGTTTGAGCAGAGAAACCCAGTCGAAGGGGGGAAGAGAGGAGGATGAGGAGGAGGAGGAGGTGTGGGTTTGAATCCCATCCATATGCATGTCCATCCAGGGGCCGCTCCGTATCAAAACCGCTACAGGCGGATCAAAAGGCCAGGTAATATTTGATATGGAAATGAGCAAAGTGATTGGCCACTGGCCCACCTGTTCAAAGGCGATAGGGTGCCGCATCATCACTTCTGAGGCCCAGAGCACGAGCAGAATTGATGCCTTACCGATAACCCCTCGGCGGGGATCTCACGCTGAACCCCAGCGCCGCATCAAAAGACACTTGAAAGCTCGGAGGACATCTTTTCACCAAGGTAGCATGCGTCACACTCCACCGAGAAGCATTTAGACGCTCTGGGTACACTAGGGGACTGCTCTACTCTGTGGGTGAACATGTGCCCCCCCGCCCCCCGTGTTCCAGCTATTCCAACACCTGTACTCAATAAGGGTTAATTGGTGTTTACTTGGGCGATGTCAGCAGGAAGCCAGTAATAGGTGTACTGTTATTAACGGCCCTCCACCAGAGCTGGCGGTTACCCATGCTCGGAAATGAGGCGTAGCCGCTAACTGGAGCATTGCTTTTAATGACGGGAATCTGATGCTATACGCTCCAAAGGCTGCTCTAAAGTTTACGTACCGTCGGCTAAATGCAAAGCAACAACTTCATCCAGGACACAACATCGGCTACAGGAACACTGCCCAATGCTGATGGCTGATTATTGTTACAAATAAGAACATTTCAATGATAGATTCAGATTATTAATGTTAATGTGTAAATTGTACAAAAATCTACATAAATGTTCAATCATTTTTGTGTAATTGGAATAAAATCGACCTCATCAGATATCCTCGTTCATTTTCCCGCAGTTCCGGACGCATGCTGCTTTGGTAAATGCGGTGAAGAGGGATGAGACGGGGGCGATAAATATATAGATATATATACTTTGTATAAATAAATATCGAATCATATCCCTGGTGGCCCACGTCCCCCTCCCTCCGCTGACTAACAAGCTGGGATATCATATCAAAGCACTGCTGAGACCAAAGGCTGGTGATGAGCTTTGAGCTCCGGCTAATTGGATGAGGCTGGGGGGGGGGGGGGGGGGGGGGTGATCAACGCAGCAGCAGCAGTGTGGAGCACGGACCCAGGACAGAGGGGGCAAAGTTTGACAGCCAGGCGACGCATCCGTGCAACCACAGGCCTCCTCACAATTACCAGCCTTGAACAACAGACATCAAGAGGAACGACGTTTGGTTAGGATCAAACAGAGGACGGACGCTCCGTCCAGAATCGATGAGAAACTTAAAGACGGGCATCCTTTCCGCTCCATTAGACGCAAAGTGCAAAACAGCAGGATAAACTCTCACGCCAAGACATGCATAAATAATGCAGCGGCCGGGAGGCTGTGTCGACGATGCTGATAAGACGATTACTCTCCCTAATCAAAACGCCAGAGGTATCCCAATTACATCTTCCTGGGCTGCGGTCTTCTGGTGGAGGCTGCTGGACTCTGGATGTGCTAGCCCGCACCACACATATTTCCCGGTGCAGAAGAAGGCTGGATCGCTAGGAGCTCATGTGTGTATAGCCGGGACGGTGAACAGGTCGTCTGACCACTAGAGGGTCACTGGTTTCCTCCATCCCTTGGTTCCTCTTGCCAACAGATGACATGCTTAGACCTTCAGCAAGCCAACCCTAAATGCTCCAGATGGGTTGAGGCTCAAGGCGGAGTGTGAAGTGTGAAAGAAACAGTTCACACTGCTATTGGCCTGTGAATAGGGGGTAAAAGGGATGCGTTCGCTGGGACGAGTTTTGGTTTGGCATAAATGGAGATGGCAAATTGTGCTCCATGAAGTGAGTTCATAGCAATGATAAACTCTATCAAGAGCTAACCTCCAGGTTCCCTTCCAGTAAGCTGCGTTCACTGGAACGCTGTAAGTGATTGAAACTAGAGCAGAATTTCAATTTTATTTCTATTCAGGTCACCAGAACCGCAGCTCCTAACTAGGTCTAACACCGAATGTAGAAAGCAAGAGAGAAGAGATGTGAGACATAACAGGGCTAAATACTCGTGTTCGGCTACATTTTTATTCACGGTTTGAATCCAATCTTTTGTCGGATTTTGTCTTGCCAGCCGTGCTCTCTCTCTCTCTCTCTCTCTCTCTCTCTCTCTCTCTCTCTCTCTCTCTCTCTCTCTCTCTCTCTCTCTCTCTCTCTCTCTCTCTCTCTCTCTCTCTCTCTCTCTCTCTCTCTCTCTCTCTCTCTCTCTCTTCCTTGTTAGTGTTAGCAAAAGGCACAAGCAGAGGCCATTCATTATGACCAACCCAGACAGATGATAGATCATACACTAAATCTCCACGGCACTGCTTTAATGTTTCAATGGAGAAATAACTAACCATACGTTTTGGGGGAGGGGGGGGGGGGACTAGCAGGTTGGAAAATGCCTCAGCTGCTGGGGAAGAGATCATGTGATCTGACCCACCGTAGAGAAGGATAAATGAGAGGTGGACAAGACGAAGGAATGACAAAATGGCATCCTCCAAGAGCCTGTCGGTCCCTCTCACTGATGTCGAATGAAGAATGAAATAATAAATAAGTGGAGGATGATTGCTGTTTGAATGTGCTGTCTGTGTGGAGGAGCAGAGGAGCAGCGGAACCATCCGCAACAGTGGCAGACTGCTGCTGTCCTCTTTCCACTATCCTGAGAGATAGAAAACCAGGACAGCAAAGGAGCCCGCTACCAGTGTCCCCGGCTGAATGGTCCATTAAGTTGTTCCTCTCTCCGGACACAGAAGTGCACACACCAAGCACACACGCACACACTCGAGCACGGAGACACACCCACACACAAACCCGGCACACACCCGAGACACAAATACATGCACAGACAGTCCCTCTCTCTCGCTCTCTGCACGCCCACACACGTGCACACATGCACACGCACACACAAACACACACACACACACACACACACACACACACAAATATATACAGATACACACATACACGCACACACACGTTGAAGAAAGCACGGGAACTAGCACTAGGGTAGATGACGGGAGCGATGTCTGCCACCTGTTGGCGGTGCTAGTGAAGTTCCCCCTCCTCCCGTTCCTTCAGTCACCTTGTCTCTCCCTCCTGATGGGCCGTGTCGTCATGGCTCCACAGTTTGTCCTTCTGGCTTCTAACGCATGAACCCATTCACCCACACATGAGTCAGGGGCTCCAGCACCCAACAAAGCACACAAGACGGAAAAATTGTCTCTTTGTGTGTGTGTGTGTGTGTGTGTGTGTGTGTGTGTGTGTGTGTGTGTGTGTGTGTGTGTGTGTGTGTGTGTGTGTGTGTGCGTGTGTGTGTTTGTGCGTATATGTGTGTTTGTGCGTATGTGTGTTTGTGTTTTGTCTTTTTCCTCTGTTGATTCAGTTTCTATGTTAACACTGATCCCATTGCACAAACCCCCAAACACACACACAAACTGCTGAGAAACAAAAACCAATAAACAGGATGTTTTTCATTCATTTCCTACTGTTAAAATGATATTCTTGCGCATATCACACACACACACACACTCCCACAAACACACATTCACAGTGAGAAGCGCACACACTGCTTTCACTTGCGTGCTCTGCTGCGGCTCCTTGCTCCTGTTGCCACAGCAACGCAGCACTACTCTCCCCGTCTCAATAACAGCTGTCTTACTGGTATTAAAAACCATCGACAAACTGGGAGGACAAAAATCCCCCCCCCCCCCCTCACACACACAACCACACACAAATGTTTACAAAGACAATGGGTCAGCATCACAAACTGTGAACACATTTATCCTTACAGTTGAATACAGTTAGGTCTTCAACGGAGGAATGCAGTCGCAGGAAACTTCAAAGCATGCATGAGCACTCTCACTCACACACACACACACAGACACACACAGACACACACGTATGCACACACGCACACACAAGCATCCTCTACCAAGCAAGTCAAACCATTTCACTGTTGCAGTTACACACACACACACACACACACACACACACACACACACACACACACACACACACACACACACACACACACACACCCACACACACACACACACCCACACACAGTGTCACTTTACTTCATAAAGGCGCAACAGCAACCCGACGCTCCGTCTCCTCACCTCACAGTTGCGTCCGGTGAAGTCGGGCGTGCAGGTGCAGCTGTACTCCCAGGTCCCCTCCGGCCGGCCCTCTGTGTGCAGGGCCAGGCAGAAGCCCCCGTTCAGGCAGGGCCGGCCCTCGCAGGGGTCCAGGCGTGGGGTGGCCTGCGTGGGGGTTGGCTCTGCCGGAGCCGGCGTGTCGGGGGCCAGCTGGAAGGCGGAGGGCATGGCCCCTCCGAGCGCCGCGTTGTGAAGCACCAGGAGCAGCAGCAGCGAGGGGGACGCCAGGGGAGACCTCGGACCCATCCTCATCCTCACACTCATCTTCCCTGTGGCCGAGCCGACGCACTGCTTGGCTCTGTCTGATCGAGGATCTCGGCTCTGGTGCTGCGGTCTGTCGCTGGCGTGTTCCCTGGTCCCTGGAGGCTCTGCTGTGTGTTCTCTGGCGGTGCTGGAGAGCTTGTGACCAGCAGGAGGAGCGCGAGCGTCTGTGTGCGGGAGGGAGCTCAGAGTGGATGTGTGTGAATGTGTGTGTGAGAAAGAGAGAGGGGAGAGAGGAGGAGAGAGGCAGACAGTCGGTATACTGAACCGCGGCTGCGTGCGCCGCTACTGAGCGAGAGAGCGCGCGAGAGAGAGAGAGAGCGAGAGAGAGGATGGGTTAGAGTGAACAAGCGGCGTGAAGATGGGATGGAGAGAGAGTAGACTGTAGCTGTGGTAGGCTGTGCTGGGGGGGGGGGTGAGTCACAGTGACGACGAGTGATGACATTCATCCTCTCAATCCCCCTCCCCTCCTTTTTTTCTCCCTCTCTTGTCTTAATTGTCTTTCTCTCCACCGCTCTCCCTCTCTCTCTTACTGCTTGGTTCCCATTATACATAATTCTCCTTCACCTCCATAAGCACACGTGCACATGTGCACGCATGCACACACACCACTGGGAAGCTCATTTGCAATCTCATCATCCATAACCTCTCCGAGGAAATGGGCGACCGAGGAGAAAGGATGCGAAAGAGAGAGAGAGAGAAAGAGAAAGAGAGGGGGAGCTGGCAGCTGGCAGCAGCCCAGACAGGAGGGCAGGCAGGAGCACAGAGATCCCTGCCAGCTTTATCTTACATATTAGCCCTGATAACAAGCAGTGCCGCCATTTGATACATAGCAGCACTTTGGTGATGGAGCACTAAAAGCTAAAGGTTAGGCTTAGCTTAGCCAGATGAACATGACATGTTTTAGCATACTCCATGAGTCATTTCAGGACGTTTAGTAAAGAGAGAGAGAGAGAGAGAGAGAGAGAGAGAGAGAGAGAGAGAGCATACATCATGTGCTTTTTGGACTCGAGGTGGATAGGAGTGACTCATTGGTCCTTCAGCTGCAGAGACCAAATGTTTAAGCACATCCATCCACATCCATGGAGCCCTTTAACTAACTATTTGTGGCGACGGGAAGTGAGATTTCAAAGTCATATTTAGAATAATGGTTTTGATGTAAGATTTTCAGTGTTGTTTATTTCCGATACGGTAGAATATGAGGTAAAATGTACACATTCATAACATTGAGACCCATGATTTACATTCAAATATATTCAAAATATTGAAAATGCATTCATTTGTTTTAGTCTTTTGCCAAGGCTAATACAAGTTGAATCAATCTTCCTCCAAGTGTTGCCTAAACTCTTAGCAGTCTTATTATAGAAAATGTTCAATTCACCTTGCTTACTTGCAGACGGCCCAAAGCCACCACGATCTTTACTAATCTCTCACATGGATACAATTAACACGAAGGCAACCTGCACATGAGAGAACACGGTTGAAAAATAGCACATATCAATATTTTAGTTTGAGATAAGTTTGAGAAAGGGTCCCGGAAGGCAGTCTAAGGAGCGGTGAGTCAAGACTTTAATCTACATAAGTAGCAGCGTACCTCTATCAGACCGCATGCCATCAACGCGGGCTGGTATAATCAATAAAGACACTCTTAATTAGACGTCAGCCGTACATTCTTTGCCCCCCCCCGCCCAGTCTATTTCTATAATGAGGCCTTGCTGCAGATCAGTATATCTGCCACCTTCACCCTTAGGACATCCCATAAAGACAGGTTCTGCAGCAGCAGATATAAGAGCGTTACCTGGGAACCAATGCAGTCGAGTAGGGGTTTAGAAGTTGGAGGCTTTAAGAACTGTTGCCCCGAAAAACACAAGACATAGACCTACAATTAAAGTTGATATATTCATTGTGCCAGCTCGAATTTATTTATAAGACTCGTTTTTGAAAGTCACATAAAAGAAAATGCATAATCGATCAATTCAAGTGAGTAATGCCGTTTGTAATTTTGTAAAGCATGGTAAAACGATACACAAATGCGTCTTCGCTAAGAAACAAAACAATGAGTGAAAGAAAAACAGATGGTCTTTAAACCCTTGCTTTCTTCAGTCCACCTTCAAGGCTGAAGGTGAATGAATGCAGAGAACCACAAGATACGAAGCTTTACAGTAACAAGAATGACATTTGTGCTGCAAAGTAGGAATGGATAAATAAAAACACTGCAAAAAGATGAGTCAAACAGTTACTTTATTTATGTTCAGGTAAAAACATGAACCTGATGCAGTAAATTATTGCAGATCTTAGAAACCAGCACATGAACGATTGGGCCAAGAGAGCATACGGTGGCGCCCTCCCCTGGCCTCAGACTGCAGGTGCACACCACGGTTTGTTCCAAGCCAGCAGTGCAAAAAAAAAAAACCTACAGCAAGAACAAAAAAAAAAAAGAAAAAAAAAAGAAAAAATATAGAAAATGAATGAAAAGTAAAGCAGACATTCTCACCTCGAACAGGTTGTGAAACTGCATATAAACTTTACTCCATAAATGAACCATGAAATGCTATCTGGCCATGAAACAATAGAATGAGACCAGCCACATTTGTGCCCAGCTACATTATGTGTCGTGGGGGTTGCTGAAAAGTTTGGTCTAGCGGTAGAATCCTGCCCCTCCTGTGGGGTCCGGCTGAGAGACACTACTCTACCCAAAAGCAAACTTTAAATTTTCCTTTTTTACACTCATCCAACAACTATGGATACAACTCCTTGCTTCAGCTGAACCTCAGAATGTAGTATAGGCCAGAACGCAACTTCAACATGGGGAGGGAGTGGAGGGGGGGCAGGGGGGTGAAGAAAAAAATATACTATACTCTCATCACTACCAGGCATTCAACCAACGGCAAACTCTCGTCCTCATAACTTTAAGCAAAGACACACACACGTAGGAGGAACTGCTGAACCCAAAAAAATATTGTAACACACAAAACTGGGGCGGGGCCAATATAATACAGAACAAAATGCCAACGGAGGAACTCAAGGAAGAAGACATGGGAACAAAAGGGCTATTCTATCAAAGGTGTAGAATGAGCAAAGTCTGCAAATTTGTCTGTACAAATGATCTTTGGAGCTAAAGTGAACCTAGCTTGCTCAATGGACCCCCTCCCACCCGCCCCGGCCCCTGCCCCCTCTCCACAGTGACGTTGTCCACCGCTCGGTGGAGGAAACATCCCTTCTTTTTTTTAAATATCACACAGCAATGCAATTTAAAATGTCACCCATTTCTTCCACTTTTTTTGAATATTACTTAACTACTGATATAACTTTGTCCTCAGATTTTTTATTTTTTTAGTTCGGGGAGACATCACTGCCCTTCCTTTCATTTTTTTCAGGAGACGGGAAGGTGGGGGGGGGCAGCAAATATATATTTGAAGTCTTAAACTTTCTGCAAGCTGCTTTCTTTATCAAGAAGGCTGTACACTTAGCCTCGATGTATGAGATTACAAAAACAAAAACAAAATAAAATTAGGAAGGAAGTCATGATTTTCATCAGTCGCTGTAGAAGGCATTTTGAATGTGAGATGGGGGGACGAGATCAGGAAAGGTGGAATGACTGCTGGCCCTCGCGGGCTGCAATCAACAGTTTCTCTCGCATTATCTCAATGCTGGAGTAGTCTGGCAGCTTCAGGTAGTTGACGCAGGTCATGACGGAAGGGAGGAAGTCGTCGGGGTTCTCGGTGGACTCGAAGGTCTTCCTCACGATGGTCAGCGGCGGGTTCAGACTCCGGAAGCCTGGTGGACCCAGGATGGAGGTCAGAGTTAGAGGGGGAGTGGAGGGGATTTACAGCCATGTAGATGGCGCTGACTACATATTGGATTGTTTTGTGTGATTTGAAAACAAAAAGAAAAACGCATTCTATTTGATTGAAGACTATGATCTGGCACCAGGGTGTGGGGGGGGGGGGTGAACATGCCAGCAGACTCACCTCCCACAGGCAGTCTGGGACTTCCGGTGACAAACTGCAGGAAGAGTCTTTGCTGCTCGGCGTCTTTGCTGCTCAGCACCTCGAACAGGAAACGCACCGCACGGCTGAACAAAGAGGCACAATCAACACAGCATGAGTCATCATCATTATACACACACAGGAGACAACAGCCAAGCAACAAGGAAAGAGCATGACGCATTACAGGCTTCCTATTCACACATGCCCAGAGGTAGATAGATGTCACCTCTAAAGCGCTATGCAGTCAGAAAACTATTTTCTTTTCAAACCAGGAGTCAGAAGAACCGTTCAGTCGTCGTCCTACAAGGGGAGGACTTCAAAGCAAGAGTGCCGTGCTTCAGATAGGTGCAGGAGGCCCTTCTACAGTCCCAGTGGACGGGGCGTGAGAGCTCACCTGTCATGTGTGTATCCGTGGTCGGGACGGCAGCACTCCATCAGCGTCTTCACGTCCCACGTCTCAGACTTGCTGCCACACAGCAGCTGGTCCAGCTGAGGGGAGAGAGAGAGAGAGTTAAAGAACATGAATCAAAGCCACACCAGGACCGTTGAAATTAACCAACGTCAATGGTTTCTGCAGCCCATCAATATCATGTGCGTTTTAACATCGGTTTGCATACACCGAAACTTGTTTTTTTGTATGAGCAAACTTGGTTTTCATAAATTTTCTTATGCGTTTTCACACTTGCCACAGGGTGTTCAAACATTAGATTACCAATGACATTTAATTATTTAAACATAGTTTTGTTGCATCAACAAAAACGTGTTGCTATAGTTACACTGACAACATGCATGTAGATTTCACAAGTTGTCACAGAGGAATACGCATGCGCTCACCTCCTCTGGGTAGAAATACTGCAGGTGGTGCAAGGGGAAGACCGACTCAAAGCCTTCCCGGAAGGACTCAAACTGCCTGGACACGCCCTCGTTCAGGGTCCAGTACACCACCAACTACACCGGGAGGGGAAGGAAGTACAGAGTTAGACGCATGTGTGGTTGGAACCACAGATCCAGTCAGCAGAAGGGGGCGTCACTGCGTACCCTGAGGTACTCCTCCAGGTTGTAGATGGTGACAGGGATGTCCTTGCCCCCCTTTTTGAGCTCGATGTTGGGGTAGCCGGGCAGGGTGAAGTCCAGGCCGAGGTCCTCCACGGAGCAGCCGTTCATGTTCAGGCTCTCCAGGCCCTGCTGCAGGGTCTCCCTCGTCTGGGAAGACACGGAGAGTTTTAGTACGGACACACAAACTGGGACGATTTGCCATTGAAGGAGAAATCCCATGGAGGTAATTTAAAAATGCAAGTCATCCCTATTCTTAGTGAGGATTGCACCTGGGCTTTGTTGTAAAAAAATAAATAACTCAAAAGGAAGAGAGGTACTTGAGAAAATGAGGCTTTTATGACACAATTAGCAGAACAGGACACTGAGGAGCAACAGAAATATATTTGGCATTTCCTTCAGGGCGTTGGTCTAAATTACACAATAGGCGACAACCCTGAAAAGCAAAAAAAAGGAAGAATAAAGAAAAACGTAGGAGCAAAGTTATCACTGCAGCAACTGCAGTTGTCTATTGAACCCTTTACCCAGCAGGAGGCACGGAGTCCTCTAGCAACCATCACACTCTCGGACCTTGCTGGAAAATAACATTTGAAAGTGTCCCTATGGCCTTTATACCCGTTTGAGGGTTTAGGGACTGTCCTTTCATTCAACTTATCTGAGCTGCACATATTCATTTAACCATTCTGTAGAAGGTTTAAGATACAATTTTAACTTGCGATTTACCCACTAACTACTCAAAGTCTAAGATCAAGTCTTAGTATAACCTAAGGCATGGACAGTTTTTCCTGATCGTGTACAGGACCAACCGAGGGGTGTTTGATGGGGGCGGTCCTCTCACCTGTGAGCGGTCCTGCTCCAGCCTCTTCTTCTGGCGGATGATGTCCTCCAGGTGCTGGATGGACTTGGCCACGGCCGGGTCGATGTTGACCAGGTCGTGGGAGCTGATGGACGTCTCGTGCCGGAGCATCCACTTGTAGTAGGGCAGGCCCAGGGGCAGGTCGAGCTGGGGGGGGGGGGGGGTTATGGTACATTATGAATATATGTTTAGTTAAAAATTATGTATGTGTGCATCTTTGAGACCCAGCGCTATACTGTCCTGGCTTGCTACATCAACTTCAGAAAATGTGGCCATTTGTAATTACCAGTCTGAAGTCCATAATAGCTTTGGCCATCAGCTTCCCCAAGAAACGGAACTTCATCTTGATTTTGGCGATGTGCGCTGGTTTGGTGGTTCTGCCAAAAGGAACTGCAAACAGCCCCCGGGAGCTGAACATGTACTTGGTGGACTCTTGGCTTCCTGTATAAGCAGCGAGACGGGAAGGGTCAGAGACATGAGTCAGAGAGATGGGTCAGAGTCAGAGACATGGGTCAGAGACATGGGTCAGAGACAGGTTGAGGGGTCAGAGACATGGTTCAGAGTCAGAGAGATGGTTCAGAGTCAGAGACGTGGGTCAGATACACGTTGAGGGTTCAGAGACATGGTTCAGAGTCAGAGAGATGGTTCAGAGTCAGAGACATGGGTCAGATACACGTTGGGAGGTCAGAGACATGGGTCAGAGAGACAAGTTGAGGGGTCAGAGACATGGGGCAGAGTCAGACATGGGTCAGAGTCAGAGACATGGGGCCGAGACAAGGCGAAGTGTCAGATATTCAAGAAGCGATCCAAGTTCGACCAGACAAAGGTCATATGCAATACATTTTTGGGCAGCCATATCAATGCTACGGTACAAGCTAACAATACCTTTAGGGTTCGCCAGTGTGACCTCATCTCCCCTCCACAGGCCTAAGTCAGCCCTCTGCAGTTCCTGGGACACCAGAGCGTAGAACTCCAGTGTGGGGCCGAGACCTGTACCCACCTGACGGGACAAACAGAAATAAGCATCAATACACGAACAAAGAATCCATCAATGCACTCACACAGCACTGCAGAAATTCACCACTATCCAACAGAAAAAGACTGTCAACCTTTATCGGTTGACAGTGACAACAGGTGAAGGACTGGACTTTCTCGTGTACCTCATTCTCATACTGTATCTCCAACATGGCCCGGGAGCTGCCGAGGTCCTGCATCACAGACTCTGCCTGCTTGAGCAGCTCCTCGCGGTTTATTGTCCTCTGGAAGCAGGGATAACAAGACCGACCTCGTTATGGAATGGTACTCACACATTAACAAAGTCAAATTCACAGAAGCCTCCGCTAAACAAACCGTACTCTTGTTATACTCAGCATACTTATGGAAAGAGTATAGTTTTTTTTTTTTTTTTTTTATAGTTTTTGACCGTATATCATTAGTATTATATGAGCAATATTGAAGGTACGTGATCGAGGCCTAGGTCACGGTAGTCGTGTCAATGCCACCATTAGCTTCCGACCAGGGCAGGATGAATTAACTGTCATGTAGGGACGCATTCTGAACCAATTGCATAGTGTGTGGACAGCATTCTTGTTTCAATGTGGGCAAACCACTGGCAGGACCTATGGACCTGAGGTCGGCAGAATTTTCCTTCTGGGCATTTTTGTCTCCTGGGCATTTTTGTCTCCTGGGCAGGTGAACACTGCTAGACTTACTGGGACTGACAGGGGTGATCGCCTCTTTAGATACAGTGTCACATCGCTAATTCATCAGGAATATCCCAGCATCGCTATTCTGCTATTCATTATACTTTCCGTTTCTTTATGTTGAAGGGATGTTCCTTGATGGCGGTCATTATTGTAAAACTTGTCAAACATTGGGGAATTCCGCCTACCGTATCTCACAAAAACAATGAAAGGCTTCTGCCGATTAAATACCAATTTTAAACAGCAAGAACATCATAAGGGCTTCTTATCCACCTAGAACGATTTCAGCTGATTTATTTGACCGGGAATGATTTTTCCAGGAAAGTCCAAACAAAGATCCGGTCACAGAGTTTGCATTTAAGTTTAAAGTGTTAATGTCAGACATGCATTACAAACTGGCGCAGCCGAACACAAAAGTGTAACAGAGGCCGATTTCAACAGCATTGGTAGGGATGCGGTATATTCCATTTCAGAAATTGCTACTGAATACAATCACTATGGCAACACATCACACCTTTTTCCTGTCAAGTCGGGGTGCCACTCTGCTGTCCTGAGAGTCTGACTGGTTGATCTCAGGGTTAGTGTCAAGGAGGCGCTGCATGGCTCTGTCTCGGTCAAACGCTGTGACGTAGAACAGCATCTGTCGAGTGTCAAATGGGAAGAAGAAGGGGCTGATGGAGGGAGAGGGAGAAAAGAAGACAGAGGAGAGAGAGAGAGAGAGAGAGAGGAGAAGTTCAGATTTGAACTTGCATTCAATAGAAGATGAAAGTCCGTCTGCAGGCATTCTTGAGCCGGACACCCAACCCCTGGTCAAAATGAGATCCTAAATATACATTATTAATGAATAAAGAAATCACTGCAAGTCACTTTGGATAAAAGGTGCCTGCTGAATGACTTAATGGTTAACTCATCAATAACAGTCGAACGCTTTATTGGTCAAATTACCTTGTGAATGTACTTACCAGGTCTTGCCGAGCTCTATGAGCCAGGTGGGAATGTTGCCCGTCATGATGACCAGCGGGTCCTGCAGCTGTCTGTTGGCCTTGGCCGTCAGCTTGCTGTTGATGAACTCGCTGGTGGGGATGATCTCCTTGCACACAGCATTCTGTTGACACAAACCACATGTTCAGCAATGTGTTTCAACAACTTCCTAAGACCAACTCATCTGGTGTTTGACAGCATGCATACCATATATTTCCTCTTCCAATTAGCAAATTGGATGTGAAAACTATGGCATGCATATCCTCAACAAAAGCAACCCATTAGTGAAAACATTATCAAACCAGCAAACAGCCATCTTTTTCCTAAAAGAGACAGTGCTATCATAGACATAGCCGCATTGGCCTTTGGATCTGCTTTGTCCCGTTTGCTGCGATAAGGCCATGCCTGAGGCATAACAGAGGCCGCTATAATGTTTACCATTTCAGTGCTGCGTCCATGTGTACATAACTAATGCAGATGACCAAAGAAAGCTTTCACGAAGAACTTCTATCTCTGTATGTATGCGAATGAGAAAGTGAGTGTGTTAGAGACATACCTCATACAGGTAGTACCAGTATCTGCTGATGGCGTGCAGCACCCTAAGGAGCAGGTTGACCTCCAGAGAGGGGTCCTCAAAGGTGATGTTCTCTGGGGGCTCTGAAATGAGGTACGTCTCCAGGGGGTTGGCGACGCTGGGACACACTCCGTCTGCGGTGGGGTGGAGAGGTGATGGGCGCAGACAGTGAGAAGAGGACGCTCAACGTATTCACATGGCAATGGAGACGGGGTGGGTTTAGTGCTTGTGGTATCGTTAGCCATCATTGGGTTCCAATTCGTTGGACCATTGTCCCATTGAATGCACGAGGGGGGGGCCTTGACGTGGTTCTCACCGTGCCACAGCTCGTCCTGCTTCTTGGCGTTGCGAGGGGAGGTCTTGGTGGGGGCGGTCTGTGCTCTGCCCCTCTTCCCCCCCACGGCGTCCTTGGTGCCGTCCTCGTCCTCCCTGACCGGTTTATACCTGGCGGGGGAAAAACACACACACACACAGTGTTCAATGTGGTCGAGGACCTGGACGCGGTTCACGTACACGGACAGCACGCGGTGATCCTCCGGTGGTACGGGACGATGTGTGCGGGCCCGTCGGGGAGAGGGTACCATATGGTGTGCGTCTTGGTCCAAATGCCGGCGCGCCCCAGCGGGTTGGCCTCGTCGTCGGTGGACTCCCTCTCCTCCTCGGCCTGCAGGCTGAACTGCCTCACGGCCTGGTAAACCGTCATGTTGTAGGGCAGCAGGTGGTCGCCGATGTAGAACTGCAGTCTGTGGCGCACGCTGCCGGAGTTCAGGAACTGAGCCGCCTGGGGATGGGGAGCATGAGGAGGATTCCTTGAGAAGGTGCAGACTGTTGTTGGGAGTCTAGTGAAGATTTATAGGATGGCATGATAATCCGTCTGGGAAGGATAAATGGATCTTCGGGAACATACCAATGATTCGTCTATTTCGTCGTCTGAACCGTCGTCGTCGCTGTCTTCGTCCTCCTCTCTGATCCTCCCGTAACCTGTATCGAGTGACCCGGGTGAGTAACCTGCACCGCCATTTATTTATTCATTCCCCCTCATCTGTTAGCATCAGCATACAGCATACCAGACATGACTTAATGATATTAAATCATGCCCATGCCGATGTATTGGTATTGATGTGCTGATGCATTCAAAATAACACCATATGCTGCATTCCATGGTTCCCAAGGTCATGTGTGGTGCGAGTGTTACCTCGGACCACGAGGTATCTCTCGATAGCCTGCACCAGGGCCAGGGGGTCGATCTTCACTGGGCCCCCCTTCCATTGTTTCACATTAGTGCAATCTGGGTGTCTCTGAAGTTGACACTTCAGCTGGTGAGTGTTGAAGAACTTAAGTGCTTGCGAGCCCCTGTGGAAAAACATAAAAATACCAAAAACCATGAACATACCTTAAATGGGTGTGAAACACACACAAACACGCATAGATAAATAAAGGAGAGAAATTGAGAGAAGACCACAGGCGGTGGTATTATTTAAACCCTCAAGGTGAGCGGACCCACTGACCTGCTGCCGCTGCCGTTGCCACTGGGGAAGTCGTGCACCTTGACAGGGAACTGCTCCATCTGGCTCAGGCAGTTGTTCATCTTGTGCACCAGAGCCAAGAGAGGCCCGTTCTCTGATGGATCCAGACGACCAGCCGTCTCCATTCCGGGAAGCTAAAATAGCAAACAGTAAGACACAACATAAGCCCACAATCATCCTTTAGCATGGCTTCAGCCAACTGTACACAAGTCACGCCACAATTGATCAAAGCTGTGTGTGCCAAATCCCTGTTCTGCAAAATTAGGAATTTGTACACTCAAATAGTTTCTGAGAGACTTCCCTCATCGCCAGAAGCTCTGCAAAACACTGCCTCGGGTCACAATTTTTCCCTTTTCAGCCACACAGACTGCATTGTAGTTCTCCTCACCGGACAGCCGTAGAAGACGTTGAGGAACCTCTTGAGCCGCACGTCGCGGCCAACCAAGTCGCGGCCCACCACGTCACGGTCCGTGTTTGAGGTCAGGTAGAGGAGCAGCTGCTTCACCAGCCCGCTGTGCTGGATCTCGAATGACGACACGTCCGACTCCGACACGATGCCCGAGATCTCAAGCAGACACTCCACGCCTCCGTCCACCTTCAGATTAAAAACCCACATAGCGGACTCTCAAGCACCTGCTTTCGCTTGCTGGTCAACCATCAATCAAACATATCCTGTGGTGGTGTGATGGTGGCCGTCCCATTTACCTGCATATTGAGCTGCTCGGTGGCAGCGCAGAGCCTCTGGAGAACGTTCAGAGCGGGGTTGCTGCAGTCCACGTTCTCAGAGTTGAAGTAGCGCTCCACAAACTTGCAGGCTGTTTCTTTAATCCAGGCCTTGATCTTGTCCCTAGAAAGATTTACTTATTACCGATTTAAAGACGGAAAATACATTTGCCCAGCTCAGTTTTGCTTGGCCGGGGGAAATACAAACAAAACTAAAACAGAAGCGCAGTACGTTTGCAGTAGTACCTGTTGTTTGAGATTGAGTCTTTGGGAGGTGCCCTTGCCAAGCCACTGACCCCGGCTGTGCGTGAGGGCTCAGAGTTGGCGCTGTTGGTCTGGGTTCCAAGCTTACCCCACGTTTTGGGGTTGAGACTGGCCAAGAAGGAGGACTTGGGGGACTGAGTAGTGGTAGGGCTCTTTGCTGTGGGGAGCCAATGGAGATTGGCATGTTAAAAAACAACAACAACGACAATAACTTCAAAACATCTGCATTTTCTTCATCTATTTCACAAATGTATTCAACGTAAAATATTAACAAACATAATTAATCATAACTATTAAATCTAATCCACAACTAACTGCTAGAGAAGTACTGCTGGGAATCTTGTGAATATCATTTCTTTACAGTACTGTAAAGCCAATTTCTAACTATAATTGGAAAGTAGTGGCGGGCCTTACCCTGATTGTCTACTTTGTCTTCATCTCTTGGGGGAGAATACTTGGGTCTTCTAGGTCCTCGTTTGGGTAGCCGCTTCCTCTTGAGCACATCACTTAACCGCCTTGAACCGAGTAAAATAGTATTAGTGACTGGTGTTCAACCGACTGTGGTGAAAAAAGCACGAGGAACGTGGAATCACGACTCGCTCACCCCTGTGGACTGAGGTCAAGAGAGTCATCCATGCTGTGCTGGAAGCTGGGCGAGCCCAGGTCGGGGGTAACGTTGGTGGCGGCCGTGGTGGACGCGGTGCTGATGGTCGTGGTGCAAAGACTGGTGGTGCCACTAGTGCAAGCCTTTGGAGGACTGGTGACCAGGAAGCTCTCGGACTCTGCCAGGTTCTTCACCTGGTGCATCACACCTGTGGAGCAGCGAGGAGGTTGTTGGAGAACCCAAGCATTGACAACGCATTCTCGCGTGATAAACAATTAAGCAAGATGATATGAATGGGTGGGCCTTGTGGTCATTCATGTCACGGCAGCGTTAAGGGTCAAGGTCCTCAAGCAACCCCTCGAGAGTCATATTTTGATCATACCACGGATAACAAATAAGTAGATAATAAAAATGTACTTATTCTAGGGCATGGACCTCTCAAGTGAAATAAATTTGTTTGTTTGTTACTCTGGACATGATGTTTGACTGTTACACAGAAAGTGTCCAGGGACTCCTACTCAAGCTTGTTGAATCCTTGTACGGAATTTGCAACAATACATTCATTTGAATCTAGTAGCGCTCTTTTATAGCTATATTAGTTTGGAATAGAGGACTGACTTGGAGTTTATTAGTATACATTGTTAGGTCTGGGCATTTTAGCCCCAAATCCTCAATTAACCAGGTCTGTTAAGAATTGTAAATGCTTTATATCGAGTACAATGACAGAAAGGCTGACACCATCTTTACAGTGATGTGACTGACGACTGTTGGAGCTGGTCTACAATGGAATCTTCAAGGCGGATACCACTAGATTGGAGTAAGGTTAACATTTAGCAGACGCTTTTATACAAAAGGGACTTACAATAAGTACATTTGTCAAAAGAAAGAAACAATATAGCGCTGTCAGTACAGTAGTGCCAAGCACCTACAACTGCAAGGTCAACCCCTTCCCTTTATACAACAGAGATAGCTAGGATAGGATGCCTAATACTTATTTTAAGTACCAACGGACGTACAACTTACAATAAGTGCATGCATTTAGTACCATTGTTAGGGGTGTAAGGCGTCTGATACTGCATGTGTGGAAGCGTTGCATGGTCAATTAAAAGTTGTTGACAGGGCAATGGGTTGAACTTATTCTGGTTTGTACAAAGTAAAACCCGAGCAAACCACTGGAGGAGGTAATTGCAGCATTGATTACCTTCTCTTCTAAAATAGACACTGAAGACGTCGGGCAACTTCTGCATGAGGATCTCAGCCATCTGCAGGGAACCGACTACAATCTTCAGATCCAGACTGGATAGCATGGAGGCAATGTGACTGTGAGGAGGAAGCATAGACATGCAGTGACCGGTCAGTTGAATCTAGCATTGCGAAAGTCAAGTTTAGCTCGGCTAGCTACAAGCATTACCCCAGCTATGCTAAGGCAAAGCTTAGCCTTAATATGGACGATTAATTATATCAAAGAAAAGAGCTAATAAATATTTTTAATGATACACTAAGTGAAGTTGAAGCATCATCCTTAGCACAGATTTTAACCTGCGGATGGCATTGGACAATAATTGGAAGTGAATTGGTATATAATTAGATTCAGTTTATGTTGTCAGTTCTACAATTACCTTTATATGTACACTCAGTACTTCATAGATGCATCTTTATTTATACTTTTTTTAATCTAGCATATTTAATGTGGTAGTATTCAGTGACTTGTCATAAGAATTTCAGTGGCCAGTCTGACTGTCGTTCTGTTGATCTGACCATGAAAGACTTGACCTAAAGATGGCAGCCGACTCAGAGAAGCCGTCTTGCTTGCACTTTCACTCCCACGCATAACATTTAACGGACTGCTGGAAACTCGGGCCGCGTTTACCTGGACACAGAGTGGTTTCTCAGAACGTCTTTCAGCAGGTCTGCGTCCGCAAAGAAGATGATCCTGAGAATGGCTCTAAGGCACTTGTGTCTGACGGCGGGGCCGGCGGAGGAGCTGTACACCTCGTACAGGACCCCGAACAGGGTCTTGATGAAGCACTTGGCCAGCTCGGGGTCATCCTTCATCAGCTGTGCGCGGGCGTCCTCCCGCCGCACCTCTTGGTGGCTCCCTGGAGGCACAGACACAGTGGTTTCAACATCTTGCACCGTCGTGGATGTTAACACATTTTATTGCATAAAGCAGACAGAACCAAGGTGGGGCAATACTTCAATATGATATTTTATGGTCTGTAGGGTATTGTATCATGAGATTAAGGTATGGACTCGTCATGATCGCCAGTTTTGCCCTTCAAAATATTAGAAATTATATATTGGGAAGGAAAACTTGTTACTGGTATTAAATGACCATATACTTTACCGTAATTACCTTCAGTTTGACTGATAAATATGGTATTTCGAATTCATAAGCATGATATTTATCGATATTGTGTAACATTTCCATGGTTATCATGACAATACATTTTTCCATATTGCCCATACCCATTAGGAACCTCATCCCCAATAAAGTTCAAATAGGCTTACTGCAGCCATGTCGTTTTGATTTCTTCCTCGCAAGCTAAAACAAGACCTGTAATACAAAACTCAATGACGCCAACGCACGACTAGCCATGATACCCTGGCACTGGGCTCAGCCTTACCTGTATTGGGATTAGCAAGAGGATTCGGTTTCCTCTGGATTCCTCGTGCCGTGCCTGTGTCTTCATTGATCTGCTGCATAGAGTTAAAGTCAATGGTGTAGACACGTCCCAGGGTAGACAAGCTGATCTCATCCTCTCCGTTCTGGTGTGCCGTCTGCAGGAGTCGACAGCCACGTTTAGCCACCACGCGTCACTGTCACTTATCGTCACTTACTGCTGAAGTAAAGGACCACTAACGAATGCCAAGCACGTGGAAACTAAGGCCAGTGTACTACGGACATTTAAGAGCCCTCCCAGATAACGGCTGCAAAGCAACGGCATAGGTCGTCTCCGAACCAATCGATTATTCATTGCGTTTTAACGCTCGCTACCGCAAAGTGAGTTTATGAGGAACGGTCACTGTTTCAACATGAAATAAGATGTTACTAATCGTGGCCATTCGTTCCCAAAAGGGATGTTGCCTGGCGTAACTGAATTGACTTGATTAACATTCAACCAAATACCAAATCGACGCAGCTTAATCTTGTTGATAAATAACGTCCAGTCTAAAAGAATGCACATGTTGGCGATATATAGACAAGCATACCTCGATGATGCGGCTGTCGATGCGGTTGTACGGGTGCCAGAGCCCCCGGTCATCTCTCCATTGCCAGATGGCCCCTTCGGTGGCCTGAGCACTGCCCTTCTTCAGCATGACGTCCACAGCAAAGATGCCCTCTCTTGGCAGGCAGGGCATCAGCTCACTTTAGAAACAACAGGGGTCGGTGAGGAGGACGCCATATGCCACCATGTATTCTAGAATGCATACTCTATTTAAAAACACCATTGAGCACCAGATGGGCGGATTAGGTTATTATCGTCGCTGAGAGGGCATACATTAGATCATGGATTATATCTCCCCATAAGTAGTCCGTGGATTTATCTCCGGGTGGCTCGAATGACCACAGTAGCATATTATGGAATATGTAGCTATCATTTGTAGATATCCATCCAACCAAACCTTTTTCAACTCCTTTACCACAATACAGGCACAATTTTTCAGTAAAAATATGACGATGAAAAGAATGACGAATTGATGGTGCTTATCTATTAAAATAACATGATTTCCATAGATATTTTCTAGCCAGGGGTAAGCACATTTCAACCACTGAAAATAACATAAATGGTACATTTGATAAACAATGCATTAACTTCTCTTGTCCTGGGGAGAAGGGCCCCAGGACAAGAGAAGGAACTGTGTATATTGAGATGAAGATGCTCTTGAGTGTTACCATATGAGGGAGGTGAGTTCATAGAGCTCTTGAGGGCTGCGGGGAACCAGGTCAATTTGCTCCTGGCAGCTACCGTTGGACGCGCCACACAGGAGGAAGCGAAGGGTCTCGGCTATATCTGCAACACACACACAGAGATACACACGTTAAGTTACTCTTGCAGGTCAAACCGCAACTAGCACTGAGGACATGAGTACAAGGGAGACAAAAAAATTATAATTTAACTTCTAACAAAATTCTGCATCAAACATGTTATTTAATCAAGCAGGAATTCCCACTGTGCGTGAAAAATCTGCCAGAAGGTGTTGTACATAGTCAAATGGTAGATTAGTTCCTTGCTTACATAACCTATATTGCAAAAGCATAAATAAGAATAAATGAAGTAACTATTTAGATCTGTAACTGAATACAGACACCGGGCTTAGTTAGACCAGACGAAGGACTGGGAATGGCCAGACTGGGAATGGCTGTGCTTCAGAGGAGAACAGAGAACAGAATATGACTAAGTGACCAAGCACGCTTTTGGCTCGGTGTGTGTGTGTGTTTATTAGTGTCAGTGACACGACACTCACTCTGCTTCATGAGCTGCACGGCCAGGCAGGGGCAGTTGGAGCACATGAGGGAGAACATGCGCACCACCATGATGAACATCCCCGAGCTCAGCACCGGAGGGGTCACCACCAGCAGCTGCTGAATATTGGTCAGCAGATCCGGAGAGGCCACTTGCTGCAGCAGGTTCTAGAGACACACACACACACACACACACACACACACACACACACAATCAAGGAAAGTGGCCCGGAGGACAAACAAAGGATAACAAACGCATACCGTGTACAACATTGGCATGACAACCATGAATAGGGGCCGGGGCTACACATACCTCCTCGTGTTGAAAGTTGTCGACCAGTCGGGCGAAACATAGACAAGTGCTTTCAACGGATTTCTTGTCCTGGAATGGGAGAAAGTAACAACTGATAAGTCGCCGACCAAATACAACCAAACAATATAGTTACAGTATCAGAGAGCGTGTTGCGGGAAAATGCAGTTAAATGATAGCACAAAATATGTGTGTGCCTATTTTTGAGTGCAGTTCTACAATGTATTAGTATATGAAGTGATTAAATATGATTCATATTTAAACATGTTTTCCTCTGGCATCAATGGTACCTGGTGAGTGAGTCTCTGAGTCAGCAACGGTAAAGAATCAGCAACAAAATTGAATTCATCGGGTGTGATACTCTGGCAGCAGTTGGCTGCGATGGCCAGGGCATTCCTCTGGGCATTGATGCTGAAGAACTCCAAGTACAGCAGGCAGTCGGCGAGCCCACCCTACGTGGGAAGAGACGAGCACAAGGATGACTAATGCATGTCGACAGTGCCACATGATGTTCTGATGTCACCACAGAACCCCATTCCTCGAGTTGTGAATCAGGACATCAGAAAGGGCAGTGCAAGCAGAATCAGTGACATGGTGTGAGGTGAAAGTGTCTGGCTATGCTTCTCCATCCAGATCTGTCCAGCTATCCATCCAGAGACAGATCAATCCATCCATCTAGAGAGACATTCATAGTCGTGGGCAAACAGTTCTGTGTTGAAGATCGAGAGGGAAGGAGTAAAAAAAAAAAGCAGTACTTACAGCCTGTAGAATGGCTTTGCTGTGTCGCCTTGACAACATCTCCAAGGCTGTCAGCGCCTGCTCTGCTACGTCAATGAACTGTATCACCTGAAGCTGCAATAGGTTTAAAGAGGCAGATTAGCATGTCTGTAGGTCGTCACCAAAAAAGAATGCATGCAAAAGCAAAAGTAACACCTTACCTTTTCCAGGAAGACAGGAATGGCATCGACCACCACAGCAGAAGAACGAGGAAGTGCTTCCATCATATAGGTGAGAGCACGGGATGCATGATTCATCTGTGTGCATGGAGGGAAGACGGTCTGAATGCAGCCTCCGCCGTAATGGACAGCACATACATTTGTATACACATTCAATCTCAGGAATACTTACAATATCAAAATTATGTTCCATCTGTAACAATGCAATCTGTAATAGAAAGTCAGAATATTTAAACATCACACAAGGACATGGACTATACCTGCAGAATAACTGTTCACAATAATATACCAATAATATATCAATCAAATACAATTAAGGAAATGTGTTCCAAGACAACTTATTTTACCCAACTAAAAACTACCCTAGAAATGTGCTTTGCCTCCATTTTACAGATATGAAAACATTTGAAATGGTAATCATGTTTGATGATGCATACCTAAATCTGAGTGGATGCTAGGTTAGCAAAAAGTAAACAGACCGGGAGCTTTCCATCGAGCCATGAGCCGTTACCGATAGAAAAAGAATCTTACCAAGGCTGGCACCACACTCTTGACTGGGAAGCCACCCAGTGTTTCCTCATTGCCCATTACCAACAGCTGGCACATCTCTATGGCAGCCTGGAGCTGCTGGGACTCGTCGCCTGTAGCCTGCAGGCCCTGGAGCAGCTGCTGAGCTTTGGAGCCTGGGCGCGACAGAGGGCACAGGATGTAAACAGCAGAGAAAACACAACAACCTGGGTTGGCGTGACACTCCAGTGTGTCCCCGCAAATTAACAAATAGCAAAAGATTACCAATCGAGACCCTTTTCACATTCATAAAATGATACATTGAAAATGCTGTTGTCTGGAGTTTCAGGGATCGATTCCTTTAACCCATTTTCTGCATCTTTTGTTCACCTCTTTAAAATCATTTTTAACAGTCTAGCCTTATTACATGATGAGATTGAACTTTAGACCACCTGGTCAATTAAATAAATCATAGTCGGTAAGATTCTAACCATTTAAAAAAGGGGCAAGACATGTCCTGGGACTTAAGTGCAAATTGCCAATTTGTTTTTTTAGTAAGCAGACAGGAAAGAAGAGAACAAGTGGAAGTGGGAGGAGGAGGAACTCACTGGCTCCACTGCCTATGGTCCTGTGGAACAGCTGCGACATGCGAGGCCCGAGGGGTCCAAAGAGATGTGGGGGGAGACCTCTGGCCTCCAGAAGGGCTGTAGACGACCAAGACAGCAGGGTTAGAAGGGCAACCCTGCTAAAGCTGGAATGCAAATGACTCAGAGGCTTCAAGAAAGAGAGCACGTGAAAAGTAGGTGACCCGCTTCAAACAGTAGTGGTTTAATACAAACAGACCTTGTATTATTTAATAGTAAAGAAATACATTACCCTGTAATCTCCCCATTTCAGAGTCGTCTGACTCACTCTCTCCAGAGGTAGTCATGCCAACAGCTCCAGCAACTGAACTAGAAGCTGTTGAGAACAAAAAAAAAAACACATTTCAGTAATGTTACCTCAACTGTCCCTGGAAAATAAGGATTTAAGAATTCTTGTAGTAGGGGAGGGACAAATGCAGACCGATACGTCATTTTTTGAGTGATATGTGTTTTAGAAATAACATTAATCATGAATCAAAATAATATCAAAGGCTCTGTAGTTTCTCTTTCTATAATCATATGGTTGGATAGATGGTAGACGGTGGGTAGACCACTTTCCACTGCAATGCTGCCCAGCGCGGCGCTCAGTGGCCTGTCCGGTGTGCGACCCACTTTATACTGAAGCTGACCCGGACAAAGAGGATCTGAAACCCACTCACCTTCTCCAAACAGCACTTGCCTGATATTACGGCTATTAGATAGTGTAGAATGAGGGTAGCTCTGTGGCCAAATATTTAATTTAGAGATTTATTTAATTATATATTTGTTTATATTCAAGATCTTATTTGGTTGACTACAGCCCTAGCAGGGATGATTTCAAGTCAAAAAAGGATGTTGGGATAATTGTGCGTGTGTAACAACAGGACTTTGCATTGAATGGATGGGGTTGCTAATTTAATCATACCTCAGCATTACTTGGCTTCTAGCAGGAAAACCCTGCAAGTTCTACAATGTTTTGTATTATGGGGGTGCGGTGTTAGGTTTTACTTCACAGAAACATTTTTGAGTGTCATTGATGGTCTGGTAACCCCTTTGTGTACTGGCTGTGGCACTATCCAATTATTGTCTTCTCGTAGTAGATCACATATACCGTGGAAAAAACCCTCCAAATTTTGACAGTCTTTTGAAAACCATTAAAAACACGAACTGAGTCAATAGCAGCAGTCATATCATACCACTGGTTGAAATGATTAGACAAAGGAGCTTTCCAACTCCAGAGACAAAGCCAAAGTTTGATACATTCATTTCAGTACTGTTTTTGTATAAAAGGCTCATTGTAGCCTATTGGGTTACGAACTGAATGGAGATTCTGTCATGAAAGGATGCACATATTGTCATCATATGGTTAAAGGTTAATTTGTTGGTAAAGGCAGTTGATCACTACAGGAGGCGCTATCCTGATATGGCAATATATTATTTTAAAGCATTTAAGCCACAATAAAGTCATAACAAATTAGGCATAATTTAGCCGCATAAATGAAGAAATATAGCCCATATGATTTGACGATCAATCAACGATGTGTATTGTCTCAGGATTCATATTAGACCATGCAAAATCTTAGCTGGGGTGACCCTTCGTTTAAAGCATACAATTTGTAATGAGATTATTTCTAAATGGCTGGGACATTTAGACATAATCTCAATGTTAGGCAAATTAGTCTGCCGACGTATGAAAAAGACACAGCTGTTTGTAAGCTACATTGTAACAACATTCATAGAGTTGTTTGTATTGATCATTAATTAATACATTGATTGGTTGCTTTTGTAAACGTTAAGATGTTCAGTTGTATACCAACTTTCTCCTGAAGAAAGACAACCTCAAGCACAAAGATCTCCAAAACATTAATCTATTAAATAACACTCCAAATGCACACCAAGACTCATCCGCAAGCTGCCATTCGTTACACTATTTCCACTTGGATTAAAAAAATGTAACAGTCATGATTGAATACTCTGAATACAGAGGACATTTCGATGAAAGGATACACTGGCCTCAAAGGCTAGGAGATTGAGGGTTGAATCCATAGATCTTTTCACGTGGACGATTCTTATTGGAAAATGCCCCATGTCGTAACTGATGTAAAATATGTCATTTAGTTTGGCCTAATATTTCCTTGACGTATATTCGTTGCGTGCCTGATGTAAATGGACCTTGAAACCTATTAAACTGAACTTATCAGTTATTGAAAAGAAGTGCTACTCGACCAATCGGAAATGTCAGTGCTTTAAGGTTCGAAAGTTCCTGTTCTTTGGGAACTCCCTAAGAAGGGACTTTATTGGGGGGGAGGGGGGGAAATCTACCAGGAACTTAATTTAGACCCTGGTCATAATTCATTGAAAAGATTCCTAGTTCCTAGGGAAAGTTTCTGCTGTAAAAAAAATTATCCTACAACTATGAAAAAAATGTGTGAATATAACAGACCAAACTGAAGCATAGTGAACAACGTACCGGAGGCCCCTTGCGGCGCCTCATCAGTGCGAGCGGCGGATGAGTTGGCCCCATCCTGGTTGTTGTCGGAGTCGGCCATTTTCTCCTGTCGGCGAGCGTCGGCTGCCCCGCGCTTGCCCAGGCCTGAGCCCCGCCGACTGAGCAGAGGGAAGAGAGAGGGTGTGAGCCAATAGCTCAGTGGGTCCATCGCTTCAGTGCAAGAACCATATCACAGTGGCCAATAGGGCGAGCTAGCTCAAGGCCAGGGTAGGTCCTCCCGTGTCTGTTCCGTTACCTGGTGCTGGCACAGGAGCCCGTGGTCTTCTGGCGTGTGCTCCGCCGAAAGCTGGGGAGCTCTGCTGGAGGAGACTCGCTGCGCTTCTTAGTGGACTTCCTCAAACCTGATCAATGAAAACAAAAAGTACCCAAAGCTATTAACAAATGCACCGGCTACCTCTATTGTGAAAACATTTAAAAAAAAAAGCTTTTCTTAGAAAAATTCAAAAATTCCCAGAGACACAGTATACGTAAAAACAGGAATAGCCTTGTTGTTTGCCTTTGGCAGTGGGGCTCAAGGCAATTCATACTTTACAGACCTCTAATCATCAGTGTACAATGTAGAGCTTTAGTCACCAGTAGGATGAATTACAGAAATACCCTTGTAATTCCATTTCATGCATTTGATTAACCATATTTTGCTGTCGGTAAATGAAACCGAAACTTGAGAAGCAAGTTACTTGAAAAGGTTGGAACCATAAAATTACCAAAAAGATAAACCTCTTATTAACCACAGATCATCCAATCGACGCAATCCCTTATGCTGCAAGATTATTCAAGCCAGCCAAGAAAGAGACGTTGCCAAACGTGCCATGTTGTATAGGCTTCCACATACAAGACCATGCTGTCTACTGGCACTTTAATAGGTAGCCTTGATGCCCTCATAGCCCAACAAACACCACAGCCAAACACTGGCTTCATGAAAATGGCATTACGCAATTGTTTACATAGCACAACACGGACACATGCAAGGTGGTAGTACTCACCCTTTGCAGAGTTTAAAAGGGACATATCTAGGTGTTTGTGTATGATTAATAAAGTGAGAAACTATCTGCTACAATTCAAATAAAATACAATTTGTAAGCTGGAGAAATGTACAACTGCTCCTTTACTTTGCCTGGGATAGCAAGTCTTTCCATAACCTTTATATGTTCTGCATGTCATCTGCTGAAACACGGTCTAACTTAGGATGGGTCTGTCCAAATGGACTCCTGCCACATGGCATGCTACACCTGCCTTGATATCCCCTGACCTACAGACCCCAGAACGGCAGGCTGCCGGATTGAGCACATTAGCAAAGGCTAAATGCTAATGCTAAACAATGTTCAAAACAATCTACGTTTCCATCCAGTAGGCACAGAATCTTCCTTCCCTGTGCAAAATAAATGGTCTTTACATAAACATCTATTAAGTTTGTAAGAAAATTTACAAAATGAAAAAAAAGAGTACAGATAAGACGAACTGAATCAGCTGACCACATCCGCATTCATAGAACTCCATTAATACACACAAAATATAAGGCTCCAGCTCACTCCATTTGTGAGAAAGACTGTTGAGCAACTAAACAGTATTTAGACATTGTCCACTTTCAGGCTACTGGTACTTGGTATGAAATCTGAGCTAGCCCTTTAGCTGCTGAAGAAACCCCACAACCCCCTCCAACAAACAACATGTATCATGTGAGCATGAACACACTGTTGATCGTGTGTATTGGGAAAAGGTGGAGAAAATGTTTTCCTGCAATCCGTGCACATTATATAATTTGGTATGTTTTCCTCTAAATGAATGAAGGAACCTTTTTCATATTAACCTTACATACTTCTACCCATATGCATTATTGGAGCCGCCCAGCTGCGCTGTAATGTGTCCCAAGTCAAAAGCAGCGTCATCAGCTCCCATTGGAAAAGAGTTAGCTGCTGTAACCAAAGCTGCAACATTGCTGGTACCACTACTGTGATATTTAATCCCGGTGGTAAAGAACTTCAAGGAACACAACATTGACCATCTTATAGTGCTACGCCTCACTACTAAAACTCCTCTCTATAAGTAACCTGTCAAACATTTAAAGGGCTGACTATCAACTAAATGCTGTCAAGTACAACTGCATATCCCTGGTTGAGGACCGAGTAAGGCTCCTGGAGGTCTGTGGAAAATGGGTGTGCGAAAGGTGTTTGATACATAGATATATCTGTAAAACAATAAAGACCAACAAGGAGACAGCACTGGAAATAAGGTGTTATCCAGGCAGACGGTGTGACTCACTTGCAAGTTTAGCCTGTAGTCCAGACGGCCCAGGTTTGGAGGTTTCAGTTTTAGAGGACCCGGGCAGGGACAGTTTGGGCTTTGGCAGATTGACTTTGGGGTTAAAGCGGGCTGCCCACTCAAATTTGGAAGATCCAGCAGCCTTAGCTTGCTCCTTGTCCCGAGTGCTGCGGCGAGGGGAGGGGCTAGAGGCTGAGCGAGATCGGCGGGCCTTGTTCTGGTCTTTGCCCTGTTTGACCCGGGCACCCTGTGGGGCGGCGCTATTGGTGCCGGCGGAGGAGGAGGAGGAAGATGTAGAGGCAGAAGAGGAGGAGTCCGTCACGGCGCTACACCCAGCTTTGGCTGAGGCTGCCGATTTTGACGCCAGCTTGGAGGGTTTTGCAGTTCTGCCCTCAATACTGTTGGGGAGGGACCCAGTGGTGCTACTCAAACCGGGGAGAGGGTCCGCTTTCTTCCGTTTCAGAGTCGGAGAGGCCCCGGCGGCCCCGCTTTTCTTGCCCTGCCCTCGACCTGAGGGCGCAGGTGGCTCCGGTGCAAGCGGTCTCTTCTTGGACTTTGCTGAGCTCTTCTTGGTCTCAAGTGTATTGTCTCTGCGTGGTGGCAGAGTTTTTGATTTTTTGGCAGGGGTGGGTACGTAGGTGCTGACGTGGTCTGGTGCCGAATTTCGCTTTAGCCCACGGGTGCTTTCACTCTTTGATTGGTGGCCTGGTCGCTCTTGTTGGGATGTCCCTGCAGCCTCTGGGTCGTCTGGTAGCACAAAGGAAGCCACGGATAGAGAAAGGCCGCTTCTGTAGGACAGTAAAATAAAGAAACGGTAAGGAACCATGTCAGGGGGGCAATCGCCAACCCATGTACTCAAGAGTACCATGCCTTATTCAGACTCATTAGGCAGATTGGTCAATAACATGTTATATTCATAATTAACTGAGCTGTGTGGTTTATGCAGTTAATTAAAAATAGATTATATTAAAATAAATGCACACCCTGCATACATACACACACACACAAAGTGAGTGCCAAGTAGAGTAGAGGGGTACCTTCTTGAGCTGTGCCCTCTGGACTGGCCAGAGGCTGAGCTGGTCGTGGCTTTGGAAGCCTTAGAATTTGGTCTTCTACTATCAGGAGGGGAATTTGCTTTAAGTTTAACCTGCTCTGACTGCAACCTGTAAGGTTGAAATTGAGAGCAAGGAACAATATGTGCTTAGAATCATGAATTTTTAGCAAACACATATACTCTAATTTATTCAGATTAGAGGAACATGTTAAAATGCAGATTGAGAGCAATTAAGCGTTTAGACATAACAAATGCCATCTGTAGAACAGCAAAATAACAGTTTTTCAACAATTCCCGTAATATTTCACTGAGATCCAAATAACCAACTATATTGGACGGTAAAAGATTATTCAGATTTACAAAACAATTTGAATTCAATCCATCGTTTGGAATGCGGTGTCAACATTTTCCCATATATGGACTTGCAAGAATTAATTCCCCTGTTGGGAAATGGACGGATGGGTTGTATACATAAAAAGCTATCATAATCATGACTTTCCCGCCAGCTTGAGATTATTACCCGTGAATTTTTATGTTAACTTGTTATGTGTACAGTAGGGTTGTAACGGTACACAAAAGTCACGGTTCGGTAAGTACCTCGGTTTTTAAGGTACGGTACGGTAAATAGTTAAGGGGAAAATTAAAAAAAATTGCTTTTTCTCAACCCGTAAATAGAAGCAATGAAAACACCAATAAACTTGGTTATGGCATTTGCATTTCTGAATTCCCAGACAGGGGTGATGAAATAGTGTTGTGAGCTGGGTTTGCACAGTTCGTTTTTTTTTTTCACAGCAACGGTGATAGTAACACCTCGATGGTGCCTTTTCAAATGTGTGTGCATGTTAAAGTGCTGTACGTAGACACGGAGAGCCCTCTCCATAGCCGGAGAGCCTGTCGGAGACCCTCTCCATAGCTTACATGCGCATCCAATATTTTTTAACTATACGTCGACGCCATGGACCTATTGGTCGACGCAACGGAGACGGCAAGGGCTGTGATTGGTCCTCTAACAAAATCATTTCCTGATCACTTCTCCGGTTTGACTTGTTTACTCATTCATTGTTTAATTGCACCTTAAGGACCAATAAAACACCAAATAAGATTTGAAAAAAATAAGATGTTTATTTACAACACTGCTTACATGGTTTTTAGTCAACATATAAGATAGATCGGGCGGCGAATTGCATTGCGTATCCGACATCCCGACGGAGAGCTGCTGAGCGGATTACGGAGTCGGTGTAGTATACTTTGGCTAAACTGTCCGGGTGGAACTCCGACTTCAAGTTTTAAATTCCGCATTGCAAAACAAGCCTTTACATTCTGCATATTAACACTATGTACACCACATTTACGAACCGCGGTACACTTCTGTAACTTCACCGAAGTGCCTGTACCATGACAGTTCGGTACAAATACGTGTACCGTTACACCCCTAGTGTACAGGGATTTTTCTAGTTCCAAGCTTTTGGCTCATATTATTTGCATTTCCTGCCGTCAGGTGGCTTGGTAGATCGCTTTAATTTGCTCTGCCCTAAAGCTGCTTGATGTCATGACCAGTCCAAATTTGCAATAATTTATGACTGAATGTATTGTACTTTATGGTTTTTGAAAAGTGCCAATACATCTCTAATGACGAGGCATACTACAACACAGTTGTAAACTCTGACGAGATGTACAGGTACCACATAAGGGGAAAATAGGTACCACATACAGAAATTAAAATGAGGGCCAAATTTCAAACCATACAATATAGACAGTTAACATAATAATAATCTAAGGATATCTAAAAATATTTCTCCAAAGATAGTTTATTACAGAAGTCCAGAACTCTCAAGCCCATGGGTCGGGTGGGGTTTAGGTGGCCCACTTATAAGGTCTGCTAAGCAGGAGGGTCACTCACCTTCCCGCGACTGTGTGGTCTAGTGGCTGGGCCGCAGCAGTGTTCCTCTGTGAACGACGCAGTGACCCCCCTGGATTGGAATTAGGCCGGTTGGACATTGGCACCTCTCTCCTGAAGGGACATACCCTTTCTAGACACTACCATTCACTGAAAAGAAGGGAAACAGAAACAATTTCAGCAAAATAACTGAGTGGATGATCAGATGATAAAAAAAACACAATAAAAGAATACTCTGCTGTAAAAATGCATTCACAACGTTTAAGGCAGTTGGATTATCAATAATATACTTCAGATCAATAAAAGTGTCTAAGTGTTCCAATCAGTAGACTTTGAAATTGAAATACAGACTGACAATTCTAGGATTAAAGACAGAATGAAATAAATGTGAATGCATTATTATAGACTGTGATGAAGCCAGTTGATTGTCCATAAGGGGGGGGTCGAGGTAGTTGTGCTACTACTAGTACAAAGAAAATTAAATAATGATTAAGCAAGCTAAATAATTTAAATATTGACACAAAGGTAGATTGAAGCAGTATCAAAAAGGAACTGTCAGGAAAAAACACCTCACCAACATAATTCCAACAAAATAATAACTTAAGCACACAAAATTAAATACTAACGCATTATAGTAATAATTTTCTAACTTTTATAACCAAAATTTCCATAACCAATTAAAATTCTGACCACATTTTGCAGAAATTGTTTGATCAAACAATATGTACTGTATCCTGTGAATTCATGCTTTACTGCTACATGCATCTTTGTGAATGACAGTTAAGACTTAAAATCATTATATCATTGATCATAAAAATACGCCACATTTGGCAAGCACACAGGGCCATTTTAGGCCTGTACTGACAGTGCATCCTCGTCTTTGTTTATTCCTTCATTATATTAACTGATCTATTCCACGCGGCCATAACATTACGTTTTACGTAACAAAGCGGATTATCCGTTTAGTAAAAGAGAAATATCACACCGCTTCAACATTGAAATAACAATACTGCAATAAACACTTTAATATCATGATTTACAGAGGCCTACATTTCTGACGTAGTATGCTAGCAATACCGGCTAGCATGAGTAGCGACTAAAAACCTAATCCCATACATTTTGACAGTGACAAAATCCCATCGGGATAAAACTAAAAAACACAGAACCTACACAGATAAACGCGTGGTTATTGAATGAATGATATTCGAATGTTAATACATTGTAAACTAGTAAACAAAACCAATCCCTACAATGAAGTTACGTTGGCTAACTTGGCAGTGGAGACACGAAAATGCGTAGTTGGCAAATAAGTGTCAACATTTTAAGCAAAACAATAATCTAAATCCATCATTAAATCTACATTCAATAACCTATATGTGTCGCACGATACCTACACTACTTCTCAAGTAGATTTGACGTCAATGGCTACGAGGTCCCCTTATGTGGTAAGATACCATTGCGATCACCTGAGATTCCCCATCGAAAATGGCAGCAGCGGTCTGACTGTCTTCGCACCAGCCGTTCACTGATCATGCGAACGTTTGCTAACCTGGCAAGCTAGCTGTCCGGAAACCATCAACCACTGAAATAGATGCGTTACAGTGGACCACGATACAATAATAACGTGACACGAGGTGATTAATATAACTCGAAGTTAAATGAGCTCCATAGTTGTTTTGTCACCCGGGATATCTACCACTGCTGGTCGGGCTGGTAGCTGACAGGCCCAGAACGAATCTTAGCAACTGTCAACGTAAATACAACAGGGTATGTGGCTACCACTAGCTACAAACATCACGCATGTTTGCTTTAGCTTAATCGCGTAACTGCTAACCTTCGCTCGCAGCTGATTTATCCAACCTTTAATAAATGCTAACCGAGTAGCAATAATAAGAATATCACGAGCACGTATTGATGACGTTAAATACCACGGCACTTGTCTAACCAGAACCAGTCAGGTAATTTAAATAAGGGGTATCTAAAGGGAATAACATCGAATAAAAACGCGAGCTATCGAACTGTTAGCTTTAATTAGAACGCTAATTTTAACTTAGCCAGTTAAGCTAACTAGTCAGCGGATCTTTGTCCCATGTCCATACTTCAGATTGTTGACGTTACAGCTCATACGTAAAAGGCGAAATGATAGCAAACTACACAAATGTTTCGTTTCCTTTTATTGTACAAATATATCGTGACTATGAATTTGAACCCAGTAAATAACCGATTATTTTACACCACGAGTCGTTAAAACGTCAAATTGAAGAAGAACCGTAGCAGCTTATTCTGGCATCCCAACTACTTAGCTTCGATGTGGCTAAAGCGTTTTAATGTTGCCAACTCGACACCAGACAGACACGATTCTTACAACATCCAAACGTACAACAGTCAAAAGCCACGATGTTAATCTTTGGTGAGCTATTCCGCAAACAATGATCTTAAAATTCTGTATTTTGCCTTTAGCTAACAATAATGTTAGCTGACAAAAAGAAATGGCCTCTGATATCTTTACCCTGGCTGAATCTCACAGATACACAAAAAAACATGAAAGCAGGAACGGGAATCGAGGTATTTTCGCAACCCGAACTCTAAATTCCGCCATCGTACTGAAATATTATAATACAATAAAGGTAGCAAGAAGTGTTGGCGTGAGTGTCACGACATTATAATACTTAAAGGGTTTTTTGTTACCTATTTGTTCCAGTGTTGTAGTTGTAACAGACAGTGCACCAGCTCCTCTTTCTCTCTAACCCAGCTAGTTTCACATCAGCTGAGGGGTTTGGAACTGCAATATACCTCCGCCCGATCCCTCCGCTAAAGCACTACTTTTACCATGAAATTTAAGATTTGTCCAATTGGATCGAGCTAGAATTCCGGTAGGCCACTTGAGATGTAATTTTAGTCTATGCAAAAGCCTTGAGTGAGATTTGTGTTTCATAAATGAGCATCAGACGAAATATAAGGTAACGTCACCGTAACATGAACAGTAACTATTAGTCCGCTGGGTCGCGACCCCTAAACACACACAGTCCCAATGTATCTTATTTTTGGTTGAAAACCCAAATCATTGCAGGGCAGTCACCATTTACAATACATGGAAAACAACATTTACTTCTGTCTTCAATTAATTCGAATCGATTGGTATTTAGGTTTATTCAGTTGCTATGGTTACGGTGTTGGCTCGTTCGCGAACCGGTTCGAATGAACGAGTCTTTAGGACGAACGAATCGATTTCCGGTGAATCGATTCACCGGAAACTCGACTGAACTTGGAGGAGTCGTTCACGAATCGTATGTTCGTTCAGCCTGGTTTCCGGTAGCGGTAAATCGCATCATGGAATGGATCCCATTGCACGGTTCTCAGATGAGGCAGTCAGACTCAGTGGATTTAGTGCTACCGGACTCAACTCGACTGAACGAACGAACGAACGAACGATTCGCGAACGACTCCTCGTGGCGAACTGAATCACGCGAACTGGGTCACGGAAACGAATCATTAAATCCTCCTAGGCGTCTAGGAGGATTCACAAATCTGAAACTATGTTTTACATAATGTATAGCCTCACTGTGATGATGTAGTCAAGATCTGAAGAGTCTAGGTGTAGTGGTTTTCAATCAGGACCCGTTCTAATGCAGTCTGGACCCCTAAAAAGCATTAAAATGAGCCTGTATTGCATTTTCACAAATAGAAAAAAGGTTTGATATAATGTATAGCCTCACTGTGATAATTTAGTCCAGATTTGAAGAGTCTAGGTGTAGTGGTTTTCAATCAGGATCAGTTCTAATGCGGTCTGGACCCCTCAAAAGCATTACAATTTGCCTTTATTGCATTTTCACAAATAGGGTAAAGGTTTCAAAAATCTGAAACTATGTTTTACATAATGTATAGCCTCACTGTGATAATGTAGTTCAGATTTGAAGAGTCTAGGTGTAGTGGTTTTCAATCAGGACCGATTTGAAAATTCTAGGTGGTTTTCAATCACGACCGTTTTAAGGTGAACCAGCAATTGCCGAATTGGATGCTGCGAATCGGATGCCAACTTCAGCGTCGTCACAAACGGCAAATTAACGTTTACTTTCAGAATAACTGAAATAAGAGAAAATTATCAAAGTATCTTTGAGTGAAGGAAAACCAACTCGTAAGTAAACATCCACATTTTGATTTAAAGTTAAATTGATTAATGTCATTATGCATTTATTTAAATCAGTGCATGTTTTATGCATTAATGATATGTGAAATTTCTGAAAATATATCTGTATTGTCCAAATATGGTTTAGGGTCAGGCTATATTTTAGAAGCGATCCACCAGCAAAGATGCAATGAGATATGATCTTCAATACTGTATGTGATTTGGAGAACATTGACGATTTCCAGATGAATTGAACTAAGAGGGGCAGCACCCACTGAGTTGAAGGAACCTCAGGACGATTTTCTCCATGACAGCAAACTGCAGAAAGGCAAGGCAAATTTATTTATATAGTACTTTTCATACACAATGCATACTCAAAGTGCTTCACAAAGCAACATCGTCATACAATAAAATGAAATAATAAAATAAGTTGGATTGAAGTTATAAAATAAAATGGATACATAAAAGAAAATAAAGGCAAAGTTAAAAAATGTATGTGCAATGTATTTAAGAATTAGCAGAAACCTAAAGCAAATAATAGAGTCTTGTCTTAAAAGTTGTCAACATAAGATGTTTTGTATCCTATTTAATGTCACTTTAGAAATATAAGTATTAATTATTTATTGCATTTTCATATTGTTAGTCATGTTATCATGTAGAAAATTTAACTTAGGGTTGCTAAGAAAAGTTGAAGGCTATTTATCCATCTTGCCCCCTTCAGGATTGGTCTGTAAGGTTTTCGGATCGAGGATCCTACAGTGCATTATTGGACTCTATCAAGGGGGCTTTGACTATCTGGAGCACATGCAAGATGACCTCTTGCTAAGCATCATGTCCTACCTACCTATAAAAGATGTTGCACAGCTTGCAAAGACCACATCTCCGGAAGGTGAGGGGCTCTCATATGCATTAAGAAATATTTTTTGATTCCCTAATATTTTATGTTTATGTTGAGGGTTTTAACTCTTATATGAATGCAGAAACATACATACCCAACATTATAAATAAACCTACTGTATTAGATACTATAATACATTATGGTTGATTGGAATGTCTTAGTTTTTTGGGAGCAAACAGTGAGGACTACCTGTGATGGCTTCAGACCTGACATGGTCTGCCTTGTGTCATGGACTGGAGACATTTTTACTCCAACCTTTTCTTAGAAGAAAAGCACTTAACAGGAAAATGAAATGTTTATCCTTACCCTGACCTCATCGCATGAAGTTGGGCTGTATGCTTTGCAGTTAATAAGTAACCCAGCATCTTAATAAAAGTTTCATATTTTAAAGTTCCAAGATAACCTACATGGAGGCTTTATATTATTAGTACAAATGTTGTACAAATATGTAGCTAGATTATCTATTTAGCTATCACCTCCTTTTCATAACCATTGTTATAAAAACCTATGTAATATAGAATTAAATAAACCATTGCAAATTGTATTTATTTAATAAACACAATATTTGTGGGAATATCCCAAGAATATAACTATACATTAGGAACATTTTATATAAATACTATTTATGATGGCAGGGTTAAAGGTTAGATGACACAAAGACTTCCTGTTTTAACATGGTAACGGAAGAACTTGGGGGCCCTCTGCTGTGGGTTTATGGTACTCCATTCAACTGCCTTCAATAACAGATGTGAACTTAGACTGGCTCAGTAGACTGCATTGCACTCACTCTAATACCCAGCAGAGGGAGCAGGGCAGCAGTGAATATCAGTCAGAAGTCAGGAGAGGGTGTCAGCAAACAGGACCTTGGGTGACGTGTGCAAAGTGCAAAGCAAGTGATGTCATTCTCGTCACCATAGACTTTAGGAGCACAACACTCTATATTTCAAACGTGCACCAAAACAGACCATAGGACATGATACAGACCGGTTCCACTGTATCTGAAATAAATGCAAGACGGTTTAGATAAAAGGTATGCACAATTTTCTAGTGGGTTAAAGGCCAAACCTTACATATCAATTAGCAAAGGTACGATTCAAAAACTGAATATAAATCGTATGTTGCTTTGCATTCAGCATATTTAAAATACATTTGTTTGTTGTTTTGAAATGCTTCTAAAACGACATCATGGATGCTTAAACTGTTCAATGTAGAAAACTAGGCATTCTAACATCTGAGGCGCTACCATGACAGCATACAGTCTTGAGCGAGACTAAGGCCTATAATTAGCCTCAGACACTGAACACCAACCTTTTTCAGCTCTGTTGAGTCTGAGAGGAAATATTCATTACATAATGAAATATCTGCCTCACGGACATACTTACTGAATGCAACAGAGTCTAAGCCCTAGACCGGAGCAGAGTTTCTAGCATGTTCGTTTTGAGCAAATCCTGCTCTTTTCTGCTTATCCTGCTTGCTTTTCAACATTTCAACCCTCCTCCCCACCTTAGCCTCATCCACCCTCCTCTTTGTGGGTCAGTGACGCAGCAAGTGTGACGCAGCAGTGTCAGTGACCTCCAGAAGGCAGTAGAACAACAGGAAGAAGACAGAGAAGTCCCAGACCACGGACTGCTACCGGATCACAGCAAAAAGGCAGGTGGGGAAGAGCTCCCAAACAAGGCCAACGGAACTAAGGACTATATTTGGTAGTTGTTCTCAACTCTCTCCAAAGCACCAGGGCGCTCATTCTCAGCGACAGGGCCAGCAAGAGGATCTGTGAGCAGGATTTTGGTAGGCTACCAAGTGCATGAGTGCTCTCTGTAACTCAAGTGCTATGAGGTTGGACAGCTTAATGTAATATTGGTTTGCTCATGTCGTGAAAATTAGGATGAGACCTGCTCAGGCTTGTTTTGTGGACCTTCATTCTATGAGGATCAGATCTGCTTGTGTCAAGACAATATTATATAGATTATGTTTTGTGGGTTCTGTGTCTGCCCTGTAACAAACATCCTAATAAGGGATCCCAACTAATTACATATGCACAAAAAAAAGAAAACAGCCAGCTCAATATGCCACACGATGAGGATAACCCTAATTCGTTCCTAATAGACAGGAATACATTCAGCACAGTCATGGGATACACAGCGGTCTGGACCAGGCTTTGTTAATAAAAAACCTGAGGGACTAGCCTATTACCATATGATCAGTAGGCTAAAGGGTTGGGAGCTTTACTGTGTTGCTGCCTTTGGTATGTCTTTGTTGGTCGATACACTAGCCGGAAAGCAGCTACCAAGGAAAGTGCACCGGCTGGTACCCGTGCACACCCTTGAGATACTCAGGTGACCAGGACGAAATAGGGCTAACGGACACAAACATAAAAATCCACTCAAGCGGCTTCTGTGATATGTACTCTAATCACAAACCTATTGCTAATAATGGAAATACACATTATCAAAGGGACCCGGCTGGTAAGTTGGACACATTTCATGGCCAAAAAGAAGAGGACATAGATTGTTGTAGATTGTACAAGCAACAACTTTTTGTTGTGTATCCTTCCAAGTACATCCATGGATGTAAAATAGCTGCTGCACTATGGGTATTGTAGTTGGGGGGGGGCTTGCAGTGCCATGTCTGGTTCAGCCTTATTCCCCTCCCCCTCGTCTGCAGTGTGACGCATCTACTGCTTTTGCATCAATCAGCCTCCTCACCGTTGGTTAAAGCTACAGCTTCTGCTGGTAATGGCACAACGCATTTCATTTCCCCACACACTCAGCTAAACCGGCAACCGGTCTAGAGATTTCTGCAATCCTGAATCCATCAAAGATATTTAATGCAGCATGATCTTTACCTCATGTGCATGCGTGTGCTGTGCATAAATATGTAAGCATCGCGGCAATGGTTCGACTGTGAGATGCAGCCGCACAGACAAAGAGACTCTGCCCTTTGTGCATAGGCAGGAAACAGATGGTGTGGCGTAATGCAGCCTATGCACAGGTTGTTTATCTGTGATCTGGGATAATGCTATCCACATCACGGCGCTATCGCCCTTGGATCAGCACAGAGAGACGTCTGTGCCGAGATGCGTCCGAGCGGAGAACGTGTGAGCTTTGTAGGAACGACTCAGCAGAGGAGTCCTTGGCGAATATCGCTGCCAGCCTTGCAGCACACCCCTCTTTATACCTCTTGCAGCGCTGGTGTGTTTTGTAGCACCCACAGCTCCCCGCAATCGCACTACAGCCTACCTCTACCATCCCTAATAAAAGTTGCGGTTTAAGATGACGTGGTTTTGTTGCAGAAGGCTTCCATTGCCCAGATAACACGCATGCGGCGCCCTGGTTGTCTTTGCAGCTGTGCAGCTGTATGATCACACCTTGACTGAGAAGTAGGCAGCGGGTGCTCGGAAGTGGACAGTTGCAGAACTAGCCCAGGACCCAGGGTGCATAGGGTTTGAGGCGAAGGACTCATTCGTGCCGGAGTCATCTGCACAGAGAGAGGGAGGGTGAGGAAGAAGGACGTCAAATAGCTCATCTTTGACAGCACCACTTTTCAGCGACCATCATAGAAAGAAATAACTTATTATGCCTTGATACGGGAAACGGGTTGCAATGTAGCGTAGAGTGCATGTAAAGCTGTGAAAAAGGGATATTGTTTGATGTTTTCTTTCTCCTGTGTTTCCTGCATCGTATTCTCAGATTTAAAAAGGTATGTTTTGCATGTTTTCCCTTTATGTATATACTGTTTTGTGTGGCAATAAGCGTTGTCGTTTTATTTAAAGCTCTTCTGCGTCATATCTTTCTCTTATTCTGACCAAATATTTTTAAATATATTATACCCAAATATATCTTTAAGAAAAAGTATATGCTTGGGTGTGGCAAAACATGTCCGCTCATGACAAATTTCAAATTTTCCGCTTAGTGGTTGGTAGCAAGTAACCAGATGATTGGGGACAAATTTTATTTCCGGAAATGTGTCTCATAAAAAGAGCTACGCAAAGGACACATCAAGGTGAAAATGCTAAAATTAAACCAGGGAATTCAGCAGAAAGGACTAAAGCATAATGCGAGTTGATAACGGAAATACTAAGTCCACAGGGTTGCAGTCGGACAGCATGCAAACAAAGGAACAGATATAAATATTTTCAATAACCATCTAAACAGGAACCAGAAACAAACTACTGTTATGATGCAGGTCAGGTTGACTATGGTCAAAAAAATAAAAAAGCAAAACGTGAGAGAGAGACGGAGGCAGAACGGGAGAGGGAGGGAGAGAGAGAGAGGGGATGAAACAGGAGGATAGCTAATGCATTCACTTTCCGTCTGGGTTAAATCCGAATAAGTGCTGCGCCATAGCATGTTGCTATGACAACGGAGGCCTGTGTGAGGGGGAGGTAGGAGGCTGGTCGTGGTTTTAGTCATTGGAGGCTGTAAATAGTGACGCCATGTTGTTCTCGTGGTACCTGCACAAACTAATAATATACAAAATAACAATTATTTTAGAAACAAATATGTTAAAAATGTACATTGGATGGCATTTAATATATATCTATTTTTTTGATATTGAGGTATCCATCTATCAGAACAATCTTTAGAAATGTTTTGGGACTTTTTTGCCAGAACCAAATTTATGCTGTCAGATTAATTACTTATATCTGGTACTCTATTTATCAAGCGGACTAACAAAAGCATAGTAATTGTTTTTATTTTATTTGATCAATCAATATAACCAAGGTGTCTCCCTATAAAAGGCTATTCCATCAAGCTGAGCATCTTACTAACTCTGAAAACATTGTGAAATCCAAAATGAAATGAGTGATCCTGTGGATCAATATATTACACAATGGGTGATCTTATTCATCAAGATTGTGAAATCAAATGCAGGGAGTCTATTTTAACTTCATTACTTCACCACAAAAAATAACTATTGTTTTAATGAAACAGTTTATCTTATTTGAGGCACGATGATTCACTCAAGAACTGACTCACTGCCCACCGTAATCAGACATGAATCAATTTTAACCTGCTGAAACACCCTTGTCAAACTACAGGCAAGTTGGCTTAGAATTTACCATCAACCATCCTGTGAGGTAAAGGTCGGTAGACTTCAAGGCCCAAACTATTAATCTATGGCTTTTAAATTCATTGTTATTACAATGTTAATCACTAACAACAACTTTTGTATGTTATTAAGTTCATTGCTGTATCTGTTTGATCTGATACAGATATGTGGGTGGGAGAATCAATGTGTCTCTTTTGCTGTGTACCAGTAATGATTGAAAGAAAGGGCTATTAAAACGGAAACGGATGACTCACCAACTGCTGTCTCTATAAAATTGGCTGCATGCAGTTGGCTGCCTGTTGTTTTCTGTGATGTATTCAATTGGAAATCATGAAGCAACCTAAAGAAACAAGAAAAGTGGTGATGAAATCACTACTTCATCACAAAGATGAAGATGTTTCAGCATGTTTTAGCTCCCACGCAGACCAGGTGCAGGTCATTCGTCAAGGATAGTTCATCATCAGTGTTTCAAATGTTTTTCTTTTTTGCCTTTTAGTAACTGTTAAGACACATCTTTAAGGCATATCTTGTTACAAGATGGACTATGGATTGATTATGTGCCAAAACAACCAATTATACCAACAAAAAATATCGTATTATTACCACAAGAAAGGCTGACTTTAAGACTACAACAAAAGGGCATAACTTATCCACGTTCACCAAGTATGGCAGACATTTTCTCGGCATTAAGGACACTACTGACATCTAGTGTACAAAAACTGGAGTAGCTTAAAAGCCTTCCATTGTAAACAACCCATTCACTTCAATTGAAAGATTCTGCAGCGAAAAATACATCGCATTCAACTTTGGTGATACAGAACATTTCAACCTAAAAACAACACAATAAAGGGCATGATACTATATCAGCTTAAATTTAACTTTGAATATGTATAATAGTAAATAACAAAATACAATTAGATTAAAAAAAAACATGTGATCATTCATTTTGATGGTTTCCGTTGGATTTCTTTGAACACTACTTTTGCTCTCTTCACAGATGACTGTAGTGTCACCCTACACTCAAGACCTGATGGACTGCACTCACTCCCATGCTGTGCTGAGCAAACTCAATGACCTGCGCTCTGAAGGCCTCTTCTGCGACGTGACCATCGTTGTGGAGGATGTAAAGTTCAGAGCCCACAGGAACATTCTAGCGGCCTGCAGTGGCTACTTCAGGAACGCCTTGATTGCCTCCCAAAGCTGGAGCTCCAGCCAGGTGCTGGAGTTAGTGGACCTGAAGTCTGAAGTGTTTGCCAGTATCCTCAACTTCATCTACTCGTCTAAAGTGGCGTCGGCTGGTGCGGACGAAACAAGGGGCCTAGTGGCAGCTGGGAAAAGACTAGGAATTCCTTTCTTAGAGAAACTCTCAGAACCGGATAGACAAAGCTCTACCGTTTCCAAGATCATGCGGGTCAGAGGTGTTATGAATATAGATCCCAGCCAGGGCCCAGAGCCAAAGAACACCAAGAAGGAGCCGTCCAGGCCTTTGGATATAAACGCAACCACAGGGCCACGGATCACCAATGCTTTCTCTATCACTGAAGTAGGACCCGGAAACAACCCCTTCACCCCACTGGTTCCAACTGATGGGGAGAGGAAGTCACCAGATGTGGGGCAAGTCCTAGCTAGTTGCCCCATCATCTCTTGTCTCACTGCAACAAATGAGCTACCACATGCCCTGTCTGAACACTCCTATGCAGTGATCCAGACTGAGGAGCAAAAAGACAGAAACCCCAAAGACTGTAAAATGGGACCAAAGCCTTCACAGCTACAGACAAAGCAGCTTGCCATCCAGAATATAGGCCCACTGAAAAAACGTCATCGGTTGAGAGGCACATTAGAGAGAAATACGACCTCTACCAAAGATTCACAACAATCCACAGACATTCCAGATGCTAATTGGCCAGTAGCAGACAGTTCTCCTACAGGAGTCATCTCCTACATGACAGCTGTAGTCATTGCCCCACCACCACTCAACGCAGAACCGGAACCAGAGAAGAACACAGATGATGCAGTAACCACAGATAATTTTCAGATGGAGTTTGAGCCACCCACTCTCTCCCCTCATGTAGAAGACAGCATATCAATCTACGGATGTGAATACTGTCCAGAGATATTCACCAATAACGCTCTTCTCACCCTCCATATGGAAGTGCACAAAAGACGTTTTGTCAGTCATCTGTTTTGCAAATTCTGCGACAGGAAGTTTATGCACCTCAAGCGGTTACGCAACCACGAGCATGGCTGTCTTAAGGCCATACAAGACCCTCCTGAGACAGATCCTGTTGAAACCTTAATAATGGACATCCATTCAGACAATGTAGCAACCATGGATAAGCAAGCAGAAGAGGTACCTCCTGATGACCCACACAGCCCTTGTATTCCAGAACCAGATCAAAACAACCCATCAGAAGCCCGGCAGGGCATGCCGAGGGTAGAAAAGACAGGTGGCAGTCAGAGGGTTTACAATTGCAGTGTGTGTAAACGGGTTTATATCACCTTGTCCAGTCTGAAACGGCATGAGAATGTACATTCTTGGCAGAGGGCCTACCCTTGTCATTACTGTAATAAAGTTTTTGCCCTGGCAGAGTACCGTACCAAGCATGAAATCTGGCATACAGGTGAACGTCGATACCAGTGCATCTTCTGCTTAGAAACGTTCATGACTTACTATATTCTAAAAAACCATCAAAAGGCATTTCATGGCATTGACCCGAGACTAGCGGTGAAGAAGAAATCAGCCAAAGGCGGATTCAAAGCTAGTGTTTATCCTATCAAACTGTACAGGCTTCTTCCAATGAAGTTTCGAAAAAAGCGATACAAGACGTACAGTGAGACCTATGGAGACAGTGTTGAGAGCACCATGGGGGAGAACAACTCTCTCATCACTCCAAGTGAGGAAAACAGCAACCCTGAGCCTGGTTCCTTCAATATACCAATGACATTCATGGCAACAACAAAGACGGTGGCCCCTGTGACGCCTCACATCAACTTTAAACAGCCGTTAGAGCCAGATATTGATAGTGATACAACATGTCGAAAAAGAGACTATAGCAAAGATGTTGAACACAGGAGTTCACATCCCCTCCATCACAACCATCCAAAAAATGTGCAGACAGAAACCATTGCAGCGAGCTGTGACGAGAACACAGTAACGATAATGAACATGGACCACTTCAGTCGTAATATACCATTCTTGACCAAAACATTGAAAACGGTTAACAAGCTCGGTGAACTATCAGCCGCAGCAAAAAGAGTGGAAGCCATGACCAAGGAGATACTTCTCTCAGGAACAGACAGTTTGAAGCAGGGTAAGGCAGTATGTAGCAGAAAAACAGAAACATACCTCGCTAAGCCTGTTTGTCCAGGTCCATCTGTGGATGGGGATGCTCTGCCACTCTGTCAGATCACAGTCAAAATAGGGAACGAGGCCATTATCAGGCGTCAAATCAAGGGTTCAAATCTGTTCCCCAGGAAGAGGAAGAAAAGCAGACAAAGGGAGACCCCAGGTGAGTGGTTTTCAACTGAGGATAGCTCTGGTAGTGCCAGGCTTCAAACTCAAATGGAAATCTCAGCTGTAAAAGAGGCCGAGACATACGAAGATCCCAATGACCACGAAGCCGCTGACAAATCCTGGCGTCCCTACTATTCATATAAAGCAAAAAAAAAAAAGAAGAAGATGAGATTCAAACACAGAAAAGATCAACAATATTTTTTACCTCCAACTTCAGTAGCCAGAGCTCCAGCCAAAGAGGGATACCCAGAGAGGAGAAGCCTGGCAACAGACAATAGTACCTCAGCCAACAGCACGGACACACAATGCAACATCAGGAACCGTTCGCCAAGAGCCTCCTACAAATGTGACATCTGCGACAGCTCCTTCATCACAGAGTCCGGCTTGAGGGCCCATGTCATTGGTTCCCATCCGTGTTTCTGTCGGACGTGTGGAGAACAGGGTCCACCCGGGGAGGTGCCTGCCGGTGGAGATTATGTCTGCAACAACTGCATGGAAAGCGGCTCCTGCTTCGATAACACACCGCAGAGATGCAGCACTGAGAAGAAGTACCACTGCTCATTTTGTCCCCAGCGCTTTCTATACCTTGCCACAAAGAGAAGCCATGAAAGAAAACACCAGGAATTGGGAAACGGGAAAGGGTATAAATATAACAAGTGCCCACCACGTTCTAAACATGCAACTCCACTGGCTGAAGACGGCCAACATACCATTAAATCTGAGGAAGATGACGAAGAGGTAACTCACCTCAGATGTAATGAGGAAGGAACGGGTACTTGTACAGGAAACACTGCACCGAAGATGGAAGGAAAGGCTGGCTTCCCGTCTGTTGCGACAAAATCCTTCCAAGAACCGCATTCCAAAACAAAAGATCTGCTTTCATCTTCAAACAGCGACAGTGTTTTTCCTGAGTTACCCACAAAGGTGAAATATAAAATGTCAAAAAAGAGAATGGATGTACAAGATTCTCTTCATCTCCCTTCCAAAATGCAAGCGCATGAGAGGGACAATAGCAGGGGACTTTTGAAAAGGCCAAAAACGCTTCATGAGAAGCACCCTCATCTGTTGTGGAAACAAGAATCTGTAAAGAAAGGGATTTCTATCTGCAAGACGGAGCAGTGGGTTTGCAAACAGGAGCCTGTTTTTGAGGGCCAGTAGTTATTTGGAGCAAGAGGGAAGTTGACTGTTCAGGAGTACATGTGAAACTACTTCATCTATGATTTGATTGCAACTAGTTTAACTGACATTGTAAGGTTATCCTTCATCCATTATTTCTCTTGATTGAAAATACAAATAAATGCCTCAGTAAAACATTGATTTGAAATGGCCAATGTCAATTGAAATCACAAATAGAAAGGGTGTATCCATTTTAAATACATGTTTTAAGAGATTATTTTGTAGACTTCTGAAATAAACCTTATTTTAGAATTTCCGCATGGAGGAAATCCTGCAAGATTAATGATATAATCGTAAATCTAATCTTGAGAAGTTTTATTTTATGGAGACATTCTCTAGAATGTGGCTGATAAATACAATTATATTGTGATTATTGCCTTGTGTGATTCAGGTCTTATTTAATCGGTTCAGAGGAATTGGAGTATAAAAGCAGATGTAACAGAAATCACTGATGTATTCCTCGTCATTTAACTTTTACGAAAAAATAATTTTTTATTGTTGGTTTATGTCTTTTGATTGCATACTTGCATATTCATCGTTCAGTAAGTTAATATTGATTTAATGTATATTATAGGCAACATTGAAATTAACAATGCGAATTTTGTGTGTTTAATATGTATAAATATGCAAAGGTGTTATAATAAAGAAATAAATTTGCTTATTAATAACACCATGGTAAGATATTGAATGGTCCCTGTTTCTTTCTTGCCTGAAAACACCCACAAACAAACATTAAGGGAACAGTTTACAAAATACTTTTTTGGATCATAATTGACCTGTTGATTGCAACGTTCACCATCTAAGGAATTTAAAAGAATAAAATCCAAAATAGAAAGCCTTGATGACAAATATCCAAAAGAATGGTAGCTAGCTATGCATAAATTAAATGGACTGTCTAGAGACACACTACTATATATATCAATAAATATATATAGATACATATAGAGAGAAGATAATTGAATTGCCCAACTTATTATGATTATGATATATTGAAGATATTGAACGTTTCCTTATTATTATGTTTTAGATAATTAAGACTATTGGTCAAATGTGTTTTTTCTATTATTTGTCTTTTTAGTTATCCACTGTTCAGCACTTTGGTCAGTTATGCCGTGGGTATAAATGTGCTTTATAAATTAAATGTACTTACTTACTTACTTTATTATTATTATTATCATTATTATTATTATTATGATGATGATGAATTGTGAGTGTTGAAAATTCACATGACTTAACTATCCTGTATTTTCGGATTCGGAAACGTCGGATATTAAATGTCGACGAAAGTCTGTCGCTCCGTACTGGAACGCGCGCCAGTTCCGCCCCTTGCAAAAGACAAGTAGGAAACAAGCGTGTATCTATGATGAATGCCATTCACAAAACAAAAACATACTTGGTCAACTGTAGTGTACGTCCCCTCCCCTGCCGCCAGTTCAATTGCGCTCGTCGCGTTAACACCAAAAACGTCGAATAAATCTTGATATGAAGTCCACGAGGGTTTATAAGAAAAGTTAAATTGAACGCCCAGCGAGAGACATTTTACGGAACCGAAACGTTTTTTTCTCAGACCTCGCTGGAAAAGTGTGCATGAGTCCACCTAGTGACGATTTGGTATGGGCTGGCCCTCCTGCTCGCATTCATAAACGGATATGATAAGACATCGTTGAATGTACCGAGGCTACAGCGGCAGTCACATCAGACCATGGCGGAAGAAGACGACGTGAGGATTCGGGTCTTACAGAGCCTGCGGGGGAAGATATGTAAGTTTAAAAACACATTTAATCGATCTGTTGTGTAGAAGAGATGGTAGAATAAACCAAACGAAGAGCAGGGGAAAAGAAGGGGCGCGGTGTTATCAACAGACGACACCGGAGGGGCAGACACTTCATCTGTTTGGTAGGCTAACGTTGGTGTTGAGTTAGCTCCCAAGCTAGCACCAGCTACTAGTAGTTGGTTGTTGTGAATGATTCATTCATTGAATTCTCAACTATTAACACAGCAAGTTTGCTGACTACGAGGGTGGTATTTCTTGGTTGATTTACAAACGTTCAAAAAAACGATTACACCAAGGCTGCTAACCTCACTTGTCCGATAACATAAGATTAGAAATTCGGCTAACATTAAGTCAATGTTACTTGCACTTAATAATGCTATTACTCTTATTTCACGTCAAGTTCGGTTATACGCCTCTTTACCATAACACTGTTTAGTAGCCGAACAAGGCTGGGCGATTGTGTCTCAAAGCAGTAGCATCACAGGTATCAGCACAAAGTTATAGGCATCTATCTATCTCGTTTTCTGCATGTAATCAAAACTAATTCGCGTGTTTTCACGTAAAGACCTAATTTAAATACACAGCATTATTTTGATTCAATAATCTGCACAGAAAATAACGGGCATGTCGATGCATTTCTAAGCATTTTTGTGAATTGGAAGTAGGCGAACTGCTGATTGTGGTGGTCTCCTTTTGCAGTGGAATGTAAGACCATAGGTCCAAAATATTGCTGTCCACTCCGAGACACTGAAAATATATTCTGACAGCAAACTAATTTTGCTGTCTCGGACAGCAGTATGGTTCCAAATGTGTATGTACATCAAACATTGACAATGTGAAGGGCAAAGTTATAAGAACACATTCATCATTGGGTTGTTTTATTATTTGAACGTCTATCCTTGCTCCCCCCAGCTCCCTCCCCCTGCCTAAATTATACATTGTACTATGTGGCAAATATATAGAAATGTGTCCATGTCGTAATAGCAAAATAACCTAAATTACAGCTTTACTACTGTTAATTATCATGGGGACAAAAACCGTAAGCAGAACAATATAGAGGAACTATCATGCTATGTAACTCAGTTTGCTGTCTTACGAAACTTCATTCTTCCCTGTTTAGCATGGAGTAACTGCTATTTTTTTGTTTACGTAGAAAGCCTCCAACAATCCATGCATGTTAATAATGATGTTAAACTTATTGTAAAATGTGTTCAAGTATTTTGTAGGTTCATGAAGTCCAATTGCCCATGTAGCATTTTCAGTGTCACTTTAATGTTCACTTTAATGTGTATTTGTAAATATTTTGAGCAGAATCATAGTTCTTTTTTTATTTAGTCGATTTGGTTTTGGGTCTAGGAACACACTGAGTACTTGGCCATATTTAGAGTCCCCAACAGATCAGCCAGATAGAAGTGAGCTTGGTGACATTTGCCTGGTGTTGTTCGGATCGGCCATTACCAGGATTAGCCATAGGCCATTATTAATAGCCTGTTAAAGAGCTCATCTCTACGCTTTTCCCACTCACTTTCTCTATGTGCTTAGAAGACCTTCTAGAAGCTCTGGCTAAAGTCTGCCCGCTCCATGACCTCGTTCAATGTACACTCAAATATGAAAATTGCACACTGTGATGTCAACATCTGAGTAGCCATAATGAGAATCAGATGTAAATCAGAATTTACAAGTCGAAAACATATCTTTCCGTGATATTTTTTTTCCCCCATGGTTTGTGAATGCACTTTGATATAAACACGGATAACACCCTGTGCCCTAGGCCTTGATCTGTTCGGAGGTATTTTTTCTTCTTAAATCAGCGTTTTAGTGTTGCTATATGTGCAGGAAGTTGAAGTTTTATGTCTCAGACCACATTACCCTCAAAGCTATCTGCGCTTTGCAAACTTCCTGCCAAATGGCTAAACTCTCATTGGCCTTTCGTGTTGTTTAACATATATATGGTATAGGCCCATTAAATCTGAAATACTGCTGTTGGCTTTGTGAAGTAATATAAAAACTGTGGATAATGCATCAATGATTTGTGGTGCATTTTCTTTTTCAAAATAATAGTATAACGCTAGCCATAACCATAGTTTGACAATGTTTATAGTTAATTAAACATTACCAAATGACTATAAAAGAGGTTATGGGATAATAATAAAATAAATAATTTCTATAATACAAAAATGCATATTTGCATATAAATAATAAATATTACAATCATAATATTACAAAATTATTGTATTACCTTTTTTAAAAGGTTATGGTATGTAAAAGTAGCATTATAAATATCAGTCCTAATTACAGTAATTGTCTTTTGTAGGTGAAGCTAAGAACTTGGGACCAGTCTCAGCTCCAAATCGGCAGAGGGATCTTTGTACCTTTTGCACCATCAGCCTGGATCAGGAGGAGGTCTTCCGCACAAAGGTGTTCGACAAAAGCCTCAGGTAAGCAGTAGTATTACGTTGACTCACCATCATTCAAGTGAGGTTAAGTTCACACACCATTTTCCATTTCAGTTCCAGTTTCAGTGGTTGGTTACGGCGGTGTTATATTAAAACGTGGTTGGGTACTGTTCCTACTTTTGTTTTTTGTCAGACTAATATGACGTTATTACATGTGTTGAATTGTTAAAATTGAAATACTGCTTCCTGTTCATTCTAACTTTGGCTCATATCTCAGGATGATGGATATTAAACAGAATGACTGTTAGTTTGTTACCTTGCATGTTAGACACTATCAATATCAAGTCAGTTGCAATTTATTATTTATTTGTTATTACCAATTCTGGTTGGAATGTTCGAAAACTAAACCTGTTGATCGCAGGAAATACCCATGAATCTTTCCAAGACATATTTTTTTCATATTGTCTGCGAAGCACCTGTAAAACCTGCTGTACACACAGACACAGAAACAGAGTTTCTGTGTCTGTGTGGTCTTTACGTGAAATTAGGTCTTTACGTGAAAACACGCGATTTTAGTCTGCATTGTCCATGGAAGGGTTTTGCAGACTTGCACGCTTGCTGAAGTGGAGGTTGATGGGGATATGTAACATCCTGTTCATATTTTCCTAATTTTTCTCATTAATTCTCAGTATTTATGATGCTGGGTCTAACGGGTTCCACTTGGCTATCTGTGAAAGCACAAGATAGATATTCTGCTCCAATTGTCAACAGAATTGAATGAATGCATTTTTGACAGCTTGGTGCGTGTTCCAAAAATGATATGCTAAATATCATTTAAGGAAGAGGTTCGTATGACTTTTAAGGAGTTGAAGGTAAAACTAAGTGTTAACAATGGAAAAAAAGTTTTTTAAACTTTGTGATGCTGAATTAGTCACAACAAACTCCTTAAATCCACTGAGTTGAACTACATTGTGGGGCCGACACTCCTTTAAAACAAGCGATGTTTTTTGATTCCACCGTGTCCGTAAACTACCTAGAGGTAGCCTGGAGCAAGATATCTAGAGGCTACCTTTTCCTCCTACAGTTGATGTGGATAAAAGCTTCTACTTAGTGACTAAATGTAACATGATTCAGACCTGCAAGGTGTGTTGAGTGTCAGAGTTGGGCAACATGGGTCAGATGCGGACTGAAAGCTGTGTGATGACTAGCTGTATGTTGACGACCTGCTCGTGTACATGTTGGAGATGGACCATCCAGGAAGTTAATGTTTCTGTTTCTAGTCTCCCTGTAAACATTACAGGTATTTCACAACAGCTTTATATTCTCTCGCTCTCGCTCGCTCCCTCTCGCTCTCTGCTTTTAAACCTGTTCAAAGGGCTCCATTTTACAGTGTCTGTGGAAGTGTTTCCTCCCACGCTTTCCCCTGTGTATTTCTCTTTCATTCTCTTGCAGCTTATCTACCTAACTATCCCCTATTTGCCTACATGTCCAGCTGTAATCACTCCATTTCTGGCCAGCTCTTTTCACTCCCCATACCAATCTTCATTGGCTCTCTTGGTTTCTTGGACCCAGGGTTCGGAAGGCATCAATGCCCTCCCTGAGGTTCATAATATGAATTTATCACAACCTATAAATGACTAAAGATAAAGAATGTTGGGTAGGGGAGGGTGACAACTGGTTGTGCCTAGCACCTTTAACGTTATTGTGCAAGCAAGCATGACACTGGCGAAGGATGTGAGTGTAGGCGTAGGTGTGGGTTTATGTTTGAGTGCACCGAGAATGTAGAGGCTGTGAGAGTGCATAGCTCCATGTAATGCTGAGCTTTTTCACTGGAGGACGCGTGGGCGTGTGTGCGGCATCGGATCTGTTGCCAAACCTTTTTTCTTTTTCTTTTTTTACTGCGGAAGTGTCAGGCAAGATGTTTCACCAGCTACTGTCCACGAGCACTGTGGGAGCGGAAGGCAATCGTTCAATTGATTACCGTGCGGATGACCAGTGTGTTCCCTGAATGGATTTGTTTTTCCTTTTGATAGTCTCTAGATGACAAATGTTAAGAGTTGAGTAAGGGTGTGGTTTTAAGAGGAGAGCTTGTCATAAATGTAAAGACAATATTTCCATTTGTTCTAGCTGTAATATTTTGGCACATTTAAAATGGGGAGAAACATTGGTTGGGAACATTCCCTTTTAGTTTGTATATCATAAGAGCAATGTTTATTGATAACATGAAGAAATGTGGAATTATGCATTTCAATAAGCACTGAGGCAATGCCTTGTCTGGGATACTTTCCATGCTATATAACAGGAAATAATCCTGGGTCCTCCAGCAGTGATATATGCCTCAGGTAAAGTAAATGCTTATATTGCTGGCAAAAATGTACGTACACGTATACAATATTTTTCCAAATAATAACGTTAATCCGAAGATTTCTGCCGTCACGTTCGGACAGATGGTCCATCTGCCACCGGTATGTTGAGCACTGAGTGCTTAACCTACAATCGCTGTCAGATCAGGCCGGCCAAATCTCGGTCTTATCCCTGTTCTGAGGCTGCCTTCCCTGGCAGAGCCGAGTGGCACAGATGCTAGGGCCCTCTGTCTCCTATCCAGGTCCCACAGGGCAGCCAGTCATGTGCTGCTGCTGACCTTAGAAACGTTGCTTAACGCTTCAAAGCTATGGTTGTGTTCAGTGACTGGTACATAATGAAGAACTGCTTGGTTTTCTTTGATCAGAATGCATTATAAAGGAAGTGTGAAACCCACTATTTTTCCTTGGAAGCCAATAATAGGGCTTACTGCCAGGCAGGCTGATTAGACAAGACAGAGGATAGAACATTGTGGTATGATTTGATCTGATTCCAGAAATGGGACAGATTTGGTTCTTCAGGCGTGGCACTTTTAAAACTTATCCTCTAAACACTATCCTTGACAATAACTAGATTATTTCATGATTAGTTTCCTCAGTCGCAGTATTTTATGTGCATGCAGCTTTTTACATAATGTTGTTTTTCTTTAATGTTAATGTTTGGGGTGCTGTCCATGTTCTGTTTTGAGAATAACCTGACTTGTTTAATCTATACACAAACACAAATCGTGGCTGATGGTACTTGTCTTTCAACGGGGCATTCTTGGGTTTGTCTTGTTTATATTTAATGCCAGGATATAATGGTATCCTATTCCTATACATTATTAGTCATATTCTAATAGTCTAATCATAATTACTGCATCCATTGATCATTACCAACAATCTATTGTTGGTAATGAGATTTGCTTTGTGCTTATGCTTTTGTGTCATTGCGTTATAATTATATTATTTATAGTAAATTTTTTAAGAAATCTGTATTCGCAGTTCAAACATTGTGACTTTACAAGTTGGCTGCATTACATGGCCAAAATATAAAGGGTAGAAAAAAACTTGACGGTGCAATTTAATTTAAAACGAAGATGGTTACAACCTCACAATCATCAAAAGACTTGTATTGACCCATCCCCATTCTTCTAATTCACAGCCCCTTCTACGGAGAAGACTTCTTCTTTGAGATTCCACGACCATTTCAGTATTTATCCTTCTATATTTACGCAAAGGGATCTTTCCAAAGGGACCTGCCCGTTGGTATGTCATTGACACACACACACACACACACATACACACACTCATGGACACACGCACACGCGCATGTAATGTGTCTCCAGGAGGCATGTGTATACATACAGCATGTTGTTGTGTTTCTAGGTAAAGTTTCCATTCGGAAGAAGGATCTGTACCAACACAGTGGAAAGGAGCAATGGTTCAGCCTACAGCCAGTAGACCCCAACTCAGAAGTCCAGGTGGGTGCCGGCATTGAAAACACGAACCAATACAATAAATTTAAAGCGTCCTGATTACCTTGAAATAGCTTTTTACATATGTTCGTTTATTTTTTTGTGTGAGTGCAGAGATTTGTTTCAATGAGTTCAGCCAATACTCAAGTCAAACAAAGCCAAGAGAGTAAGCAGGCTAGAAATCCCTTCAGTGATGAAACATAGTCCCATGTTTTTTAAAGGGGCCCCAAGTGTGTTGAATGAATTCATTCAGCTGGAACCCTCTTGGTATTATGTCTTTTACTCATTTGCATCATTTCCAGCAAACCTCTGCTTCATGTAACCAAATACCTACAGAAAGGTGTCTGATAAAAACGGTGTGCATACTTTCCATGGGCTGTTTATACATTTTGCGTTGTTTCCCAATGTTTTTTTTGGAAGAACTCCGAGGGCTAAAACGCCTCAGACTTGGTGTCTTGAATCAAAATAGTGTCTGAGACGGATCACAGACGCACATTATCCTGCGTCTCCAGTGACCTCTGTCATCGGGTTTCATGTTCCTGCCCAACATGCAAATAACCACATGCAACAATTCTGCATTGTTGCCGTAGCAGTGCCTGCACATTCAATGGCAAACCTGCCTGCTGAGGCCATGTTGAGACTTTGCCCTGTGAACGGGGTCAAGGGAGCCTGGCCTTAAGAGGGGTTGCTCTGTTGTGTCATTCAATAGCATTCAGGACATCTGTAGTGGCTGTGGCGACAGTGGGACAGGCTGAGCCTCGAGGACTATGCTTCATAGGAGAGACTACTACTCTAATGACGAGCTATGAAATCAGAGTCTTACGGCACACAATTGTTATAAATGGCTCGGACAAAATGCGTCTTTGTTTGCTTTCTTTTTTATCTCAAATGTTTCTAAAATGAGGAGGTTGAGGGGGATGCTTGGCTACGTTGCAATCGATGGTTGTAGTGTCCTTAACCGGGGCTGAGAAAAGAGGTGGGCGTTTGTTCCGCGTGGCGGTACACAGAGATCTGCTGGAGAACACGGTGAAACAGTAGCTGTACTCTTCACGTCTCTGCCGCAGAGAGAGAGAGAGAGAGAGAGATTAAAGAAACTAATTTCCCAATGACTCATCATCCGGCCATTTCAACTATCTTCCCCAGCACTCACTCAACAGGCTATTGCGTCGTTACATTGGTTGTCCATTGCATATCCTATGGGAAATGCTATGGTCTTGAGCAACATGACTGGAAGGGTCCAGTGGAGATGTCTAAGCCTCTAGCACGCAGGTGTTACAGTGAGGTGTGGTGCATGGGAAGTTGTAGCGCATTTAAAACCATTCCGCTAAAGCAACCAGGTTGAAATGTTGACTCAACAGGCCCATGGTAGACCATTCTATTCTGAGCTTGTTTCCTCCGCCAATCCACTCTACCTACTCAAGGTGTGTGTGTGTGTGTGTGTGTGTGTGTGTGTGTGTGTGTGTGTGTGTGTGTGTGTGTGTGTGTGTGTGTGTGTGTGTGTGTGAGAAGACGGGCCGTAAGAGTTTAAGTAGATAAGTGGGTTGAGGGGAGGGAAGAGTTAGGTTGATGAAGCTGTGTGAAAACGTCCATACCGTGTAGCACAGGTGTTTGTGTGTGTGGTTTTCCTCGCTGTGGCAATCGATGTCATAGTTAGCTTTTTGGATCGCATTTTTTTATTTACTTTTTTCATATATATAATATATATATATATATACCAAAACAAATGTATACCAAAAAGAAAATTGTATATTGCTCTACTACCACTGCCTTATTTTGATATACTTGTTGTTGATTACCATTAAACCGATATGTTGCAGATAGCCTTCTGCTCTAATGAAATATTTGCCCACTGTTGATTTTCGGAGAGTGTGTGGGTGTCTTTCTCTCTCCAGCTATCAGTCTTTCTGTCTATCTTCTATCCGTCTTCCTCTGGCTCTCTTCTTGGTTTCCCTTGACACATCCGAGTCGGCCCTAACCACATCTGAACAGATTAGACCTTGCTGGCTTTCATAGTGTATGACACATTGACACCATATTAATATTAGTACCTAGACCAATATTAATGCAATGACATATTGTGTAGGATTTGCCTGAAATGGAAAATGAATAAATGCAATGCAAAATAAACTTTGTCTGAATTTGACAGTACAATTGCCATTGCTACCCTCATGAATGTCTATTTATGTATTCAATTATCGCTACGTTTTTTTTCTCTGCTTGTTAGTTAATCAGGTTTAATATAATTCAACCAATTGTTAAATTATCTGTTTAATTCTGAACAGAGTTTGAAAAAAAATCGACATTTGCAAACACAACATGGTTTAAAAAAAGTAAACTCAAAATGTAGCCTTCTGTTGAAATTTTCAGTAGCTGCCTCAGTACAAGCAACTTGTGTTGTTTTGCTCCTTATTTATTTTTGTTTTTGCCATAGGGTAAGGTTCACCTGGAGATGAGACTTAGCGAACTGATCACAGACAACGGACCTGGATGTCAGCAGCTACTGGTTCGGTGAGCACCGGCATGCATATTTAAAGGCAGATTTCCTGTGGCATCTGCCATTTGTAATTGTGTGTGATATACCTCACCAAACCAGCATACCCAGATGTTATTTTTGTTTTCAACCTCAATGTATGTCAGACTCACAACTGCTCTAACCCATTGACGTGCTTGTGAGCAATGCGATGAGCAGTCGCTTGTGACGACATACAACTGACAGGATACGTTTCTATTATTATTTCTATATTTATTTATTGACAATATTGGGAAAGGAATAGCAACTTGATCAATAGGAATGACCTTATTTACTTATCGACCGCAATCCAAAATGACTTGTGTTTGTAACAATCTGTCATTGACTTTATGGAAGTTTTTGTTTGGTATTGGACAACCATAACCCTTAATAGCTCAAAACAAATGCATTATAGTTATACCATTTCAGAAGAAAAAAAAAGAGGATAGTTTTCATTTAAATTACATTAACACATCTTCAGATATATGTGAGGCAAGATGGCAAATGCAAGGTTGTTGAATTGCATCATTTGGAGGTGTGTGTGTGTGTGTGTGTGTGTGTGTGTGTGTGTGTGTGTGTGTGTGTGTGTGTGTGTGTGTGTGTGTGTGTGTGTGTGTGTGTGTGTGTGTGTGTGTGTGTGTACGTTAGCTGAGCCACACGGGCTCTCAGGGCTCAGAGGTTTCAACATGGTTAGTCCCACCGGGGAGCTCTCGACGGGTTTACCAACACACCAATAATATGTGGGTTGCATCCACTTTCAACATCCCCCGTCCCTCGTGCTTGCTTCACGTCCTCGTGGGAACACTGTACTTCTCTAACGCCAAACGGTGACTAAAGTGAGGATTGGAGAACTACAACCCGAGCACTAATGCCAGTTGTTATCATAAAACACTGACTGAAAATTAACCTAATGTTAGTGTCGGCCAGCAACAACTGGAAACAAACTTAATTTAGGGAAGGTCGGTGCTGGGCTCGTGGAAGACTAACATTAGCCCAAACTCAAGTGATAGAGCGTGATCGACATGAGAATGTAAATGTAGAGATAACAGCTAGGATTGCTTTTTGTATGTGGCACAAAGAAAAATGCACGCAAGATACATTTTGTGCATTTGGGCGTGCAGATGTTGTTTGTGCTTCATTCACGAAGTAGCGGCGAGGAGGAAGTGATGGCATCTCGACAGGAAGCCGATGAGTCCTCGTCCTGCAACGGCTGCGGTTTTCCGCTGCCGCCATTCAGACTCTCAGGCGCTTAGCTTAACCTGCCACCTGTTCACCATATGCGCTGTACTTTTACACCGTGCTCAGAAAGGGCGGGGCCTCAGAGTGGGGATGACAAGGTCTTGTGAAGGATCTATGAAGTGAAATGCCCAGGCATGCATGATGTACAGAAAGTAGCTAATTGAGAGAGAGAGAGAGAGAGAGAGAGAGAGAGAGAGAGAGAGAGAGAGAGAGAGAGAGAGAGAGAGAGAGAGAGAGAGAGAGAGAGAGAGAGAGAGAGAGAGAGAGAGAGAGAGAGGGAGGGAGAGAGGGAGAGGGGGGAGAGGGGGAGGGAGAGAGGAAAAGTGTAGGCTACAGGGAAAAGTATCGCCATGGCTCCCCAGCAATGGATACACAAACATCCTATAGTTTGCTACTCTCACTGCTGGTTGCTCGCTGACCCGACTTGGGTATAGGATGGATTCATTTCTATTCCCTGCTGGTGTGTGCTCTCATAAGCAACATCCTGTTTGGAGTGAATACACCGCATGTTGACACCTGCATCACAGAGAGCTCTGTTTACAAGGCCATTTAAAGCACGACCACAACAGCTTTTTTTGGGGGGGGGGGATTATTTGAACCATTGTTATTTAAAAAAAAAAGATTATAATTACAAATGTTTACTGTATTTTATCCCTGAAACCCACCCTAATATATAACCTTACAGGACATCGTCCAAAAAGTAGTCTCTCTATGTTTACAGTATATTGCCCCTGCTGTCCTGTCCTCCTCTAGGATAATTGAATGCCAGGGACTTCCGTTGATAAGTGGGCAGAACTGTGACCCATACGCCACTGTCGCCCTGGTGGGACCATCAAGGTAACTTCCACTAGGCCACTGAAACATTCACTAATAGATATGGTATACCACTATACATCTCTCAATTCCTCTCGCAGGCTCAGATGTGCTTCATGTATTACTCACATTTCAGATGTTCTCTAGCTGCTGTTCAATAATAAACGAGGATATCAAAATGACAAGTGCATAAGTACGTTTGCGTGTAAAGGAAATGTGTGATTATCCTCTTCACAGATCTGATCATAAGAAGACCAAGGTAAAGAAGAAAACCAGTGACCCTCATTTTGAAGAGACCTTCTCCTTTGAGGTATGGCCATGATTGTTCCTGTTATCTATCACCACTAAATCTCACATGACAGCAGCCTTTGTTTTAAATTGGAAACCATGAACTGCTCGTTACCATGACTTGCCTCCAAATTGAGCGTTCTGCGTAGCCTAACCCTAAGGCCGTCCCCAGGTCACAAGGTCCAGCAGCTACTCGAAAAAGTCAAATTTCCAAGTGGAGGAAGAGGACATTGAAAAACTGGAGATCAAGTATGTTTTCATACTTTCATACCTCATTTTATCCACTTTAGTGTGTTTTTCAAAGACCATATTGAAATAGCAAAAAAAAATTGAAAAGTATGAATGTTGTGTGATCTGACTGCTGATGGAGAGCCATGGTTTTTTGGTTAAGGAAAAGTTTGGGCGTCCATCACGGTAGACTCTGGTAGCTCACAGGGTAAGACCCTAGACTGACGTTAAGGTAAATACACATGCATGGTTTGTGAGGCTTGGACTTGACGTGTTTCTTCGCTGAATGCCATTGTTTTGGTTTGAACAAGCGATGCAGGTGAGAGCAGCACAGGAGTGTGACCGTATCTCTTCCCGCTCATGAATGGTGCTTGGTTTTTGTTATGAAGTGGCGTGGCACACACATCAAAGCGACTTGCGACTGGGAGGTTTTTTTCGTTTTTTTCTTCCTGTTGCAGCCGTTTGTACGTGTCCTCTCTGTGTCTGCAGAGTGGATCTGTGGAACAACGGGAACCTGGCCCAGGACGTGTTCCTGGGGGAGACGCGGGTGTCCATCAAGATCCTGAGGAATGAGAACTTCCACAAGGCCTGGTGAGAAGATGGAAGCTTCAAGTAGTCAAAGAGTGATTATATAAAGTGCAGCATGACACATGGTGGAACAATAACAGACGGTAGTGAAAATAAATACCAAAAAAAGTCAAGTCTGGTTACAAAATGGGAAGGTCCTACAGTTCTTAAATAGATGCAGGCCATTAAAATGGCTATCGAAATGTCTTTCATCCTATGTTTTTTCTGCGAGTGCTGTGAAAAAAGACACTTAATTACAAGGAAATTAACATTGAAACACTTTGCCTTTGTCTGTGTTTCAATACTATGATGCCCCAGAAGCAGAACATGAATGACGTAGTAGAGAATTGCATCTACCTACGTGTTTAGCTAATTCATGTAAACCTGTACCTCTTATTCAAGCACATTTGGGCATTGCGCAAGTGGTGATTCTTTCACCGTTCAGCAATGCATGAATAAATGCTTTCGCATTCACAGGGCCTTTTCGTTGTTGTTATTGCTTTGTCTTCTTTTCCCTAATCGGCCAGTCAGTGTAGCCGGAATGAAAGAGCGATGGAGGGGCAGATAAGGAGCGTCGTGTGTGTGCTCACCGCTCCTCCACCCAGTGTTTATCGCACAGCGAGACCTGCCGGCCCTGTGACGTCGGCCCTATGACCCAGCCTACTCCACCTCTCGCATAGAATGTGACGTGCTAGATCGGATCTGCCTCGGTGTGGCGAGGCCCATGTCATTCTACTTCACACACGCGTCCTGAATCACGACGAGCACGGCAACAAATAGAGCAGCGTTGCACGGGGAAACGTTTGTCTCGACTGAAGTCAAACCCAAATAGTTCCCATCTTTATATTTCTCGTTCATCAACGGTTTCAGAGTTGTGTCATTGACAACACGGTTGTGAAATATACGCACTGATCAAATCTATTTAGGATCTATTGCGTCTACTTCTTTAACCCGTATTTCCTGCTCACCGGTGTGCATGAGTGTGCGGCTAACCTGTGCTAATGTTCTGTTCTGCTGTGTAAGGGTGTGTGTCCAGGCCCCGCAGCACACACGCAGGGTTGTGTCACAGATGGCAATCTGCGAGGGAGCTGTGTGGGCGGCAGTTTGCATAGTGATAGCACTTAATGGCCCGTGTTGAGGCTGGAAATGTGGTCGTGCAACAGGCCGACTGACAACTCTGCTGCGCAAACCTGAGACAGTCTGCCGTGATCTATCGTTTCATTTTGTGCCTGAAAGTATATATTGAGTGTGCGCCACGGGTATCTATTAATAACGTGTTGCATTTTGTTGTCATAAAGGGTAGCGAAAAGTTCTCAACTCACAAACTTGAAGGAGTGCTCTACCTATTGGTGGCAAGTCGTATGTGCAAGCAGAAAAAAATAGATTGGATCATTTCCCAACAAGGTCGTGTTGCTTTATAAATTATCTCCCAGATATTACCTTTGGCTGAACTATTTTGGCTAAAGGTCCACAAGTTCCCCCAAGAGCTGAACAGAGATGAAACCCTGAACCGCTGTCGGTCTTTGTGTCCTGCAGGTACCTTCTGCAGCCCAAAGGGAACGGAAACAAGCACAAGCCCGACGACCTTGGCTCGCTGCGTCTGAAGGTCAACTACGTAGAGGACACGGTGCTGCCTTCGTCCTGCTACAAACCACTCTGCAACCTGCTGCTCAAATCCCCAGACGTCAAGGTGTGTGCCTTTTTTAGTCACTTAAGTAAATAAATGACACCGGAATGTATTTTTAGGTCCAGATAATAAAAAATATGAAATATGGGCCACGGTTCACCAATGTCGCTTCATGTTGTGTTAAGGCCACCAACGCATGATGGTATTTGTGCGAATTATCTGCTTCTCTTACCATATCCTGACCTGTTGGTCTAACCTCATTCAATATGTTACCCTGTTATTATATGTAAGAAGTTGATTAAAAACGAATTAATTAAAAACAAAGTTGCATCTTTGTTTATTGATGTCTCCCCTCACCGTCACTCTCTCTATAAACATCCCTTCCTTTCCTGTACCTTATATTCCCCTCCATCACCCGGGTCCTGCCCTCCAGCCCATCTCTGCATCGGCAGCCCACATCCTGGGAGACATCTGCAGGGAGAGGTACGAGGCAGTGCTGCCACTGGTGCGCCTGCTGCTCCACCACAACCGCCTGGTGCCTTTCCTCACAGCCGTGGCCGCCCTAGAGCTGGAGAACACGCAGTGAGTAGCCCGCGTCCGGCAACTTCTGGTCCCTCGCTTGACCCAATCCTCATTGTTGGGGCGATCGCTGGTGTTGCTTTCCTAATGAGGAAATGTGCTTCTTCATTTGTTATTTGATGGAGCAGGAGGGACGGCATGCAGGGGCAGAAAGGTTTTTCATGCAGAACACTTTTAGAATGTCTGACTTTTGTTTTACCATATAATATGTTTATATATTTGCTCCAGCAGTGGGTTGTGACCGGTTTCTCTGTCGTAATGATTATATTATAATAATAATGTTGTAATGCTAATATAATATTATTGCACGTTCAGGGAGGCCAACACCATCTTTCGAGGCAATTCCCTGGCGACGCGCTGCATAGATGACATGATGAAGATCGTCGGGAAGAGTTACCTAATGGGTACACTCAAGCCAGTTTTAGATGAGGTATGTACATTGTAGCATAACAATGTCCTTGTATGCATTTTGCTTGATTATAGATATAATGTGCTTCAAATTTAACAGGCATTAGAAATAATCTGCTTTAATTGTAAATTACCTTGGAGTTAATCTGCTTTTTTTAAATAAAGTCTTCGGAAAACATTAAGTTAAAAGTCCTGGGACTGTCTCTTTCTGGGCTAGGGTGCAGAAACTAATTTAGGAGCCTTGTTCTTTTTTTTTATTTGATTCCTGGTTTCAGTAATGATAATAATAATAATAATAATAATAATAATAACAAGCGCTGCTCATTTTCAACCCTCCTTTTTTTGCCAGATCTTTGATTCCAACAAATCCTGCGAGATAGACCCAATCAAGCTAAAGGAGGGTGATAACGTGGACGTCAACAAGGTAGGCTGTGGCCAATGGAATCTCATCTTGATGACGGACCGCGGATCAGGGTATCTCAAATGAGACACCACACAACAATGTCTCATATTTCTATTCAAGTCTCATGAACGGCTTCCTGCATTATAAACATACTGGGTTCAGCAGAACCCACTGTAATGACCAGGCTTACGTCTGCCCATCTCAGATGCGCTGATATGTTAAAACTTGAAGTTTATGTGGCGTTCCGGTTGAGAGCTGGGGGCGTAACGACCCTAAACATGTGCCTGAATGACCTAAAAGCCCCTGGGCCATCACTACCTGTTCCCTTAACACAACCGCAGGGTGTCATGTCGGCGGGCGGAATTGAGGTCATGTTGTTTAGATGTCTAGTCTTCGCTGTCTCCCCGTGCAGGAGAACCTGCAGAACTATGTCCAGAAGATCTTCTCCTCCATCACCCAGTCCAGTGCCAGCTGTCCCACTCTGATGTGTGACGTGTTCAGGTCCCTGAGGCACATGGCCTCCAAGCGGTTCCCAGGTGGGGACCAGTCTTCACCGTGGCATTGTGGGGCAGGATAGGGTTCTGGGTTCTTCTGACAACTACTACTTTATTGTAAGACACTTTGGATAAAGCGACTGGAAAGTGCCCTAAATGTTAATGTCTACCTGTGGCCTACTTGCTCATTATTAACATGTTATAGAAAACATGTTATATATTTGGGTAAAGGCGTATGCTGAAAAACTTAACTATTTATACATTACCAGATGTGGGCTAAACCAGCAGAACTATAAACTCAAGTGAAACATATTATTAAAAAATACATTAAATGCAGACTTGTATCATAGAAATAAAAAATTGGGGCTCAAGCATTCTAAACCTGATTGTTCAGCAGTGTTTTACCTTTTGTAGTACATTTATTCACCACAAGGTGGTGTCAAGTCCCAGTATACGCCATGATTCACCGTTTGACCAGCAAATTATTGAGGAAGCTGATTGTTCACTCTTCACAAAGATTAGGAGATTTATCACTGTAGTTTTATGAATACCCAACTTGCACTCCAGACTATAAAGCTGTCATTTTGCTACACGTTCAATCCAAACACACAGTGACTCTGGAGACTTTTAATCATGTTTCTAATTTTTTGCATGGCTGCGCTCCACAGTTGACCCACACGTGCAGTACTCTGCGGTCAGCAGCTTTGTGTTCCTGCGGTTCTTTGCGGTTGCCGTCTTGTCCCCACACTCCTTCCAGCTTCGACCCCACCATCCTGTAAGTGCATCTTCATGTTTATGCCGTCCAAAGCCAAAATTTTGCTTTTATTGAGATACAGAAATCTTATTTTTTAATTTATTATGTAGTCATGGGTTCAGGACCCCAGTGCCTCAGTTTTGGAATCTCAATATAGCGTAACTTGAATGCTTGGGAAAAGGGCCCCGCTTTTTTGTCCCTTAGGTTCAAAGTAGGAAACATTTTTTTTTAAATCCTCGCTAAGAGAACCAGTAGATTCACATAAACAGCTAATATCTGGCAGTGGATGTAAAGAGGCCATTCTGAGCCCCTTCCTGATTTGGAGCCTAGGGAAAAAGAACCACTTGGATATACTTTTACAGCCCTTACACGAGTCACATTGCATTAGGTACAGTGTATATCTATAAGCAATGAGACCCTGTTTGGCCTACACATAACATGCTTGTCCTTGCTGTCCTTGATTTCAGGATCCTGAGATATCTCGTACGCTCACGCTCATTTCCAAAACCATCCAAACACTGGGCAGCTGGGGCAGCTTGTCCAAGAACAAACTGGTGAGACTGGCACTCGATTTATTTCATAACAGCCACTTTCGATTTAGTTGTGTGTGTGTGTGTGTGTTCATTTGTTGTTGCTATGGGAAGCTAGCAACTGCAGTCCTAACAAAATACACATTCGGAGTGATTGATATTTCTCTCTTCAGTCTAGTTTCAAGGAAACCTTCATGTATGATTTCTTCAAATCATTCCAAGAAGACAAGTGCATTGAGAAAGTTAAAAAGGTATTTACATTGTCTCTTTTTTATTTGACGTGTGGATTTTGTTTGTGAATTATTTTGGGAGTTTGATGGGCAGCCATGTTATCGGTTTAATCCCTTCCCAGTTTCTTGACGAGATCTCGTCTAATGTCAACAAGGAATCAAGTGGAATGGAGGATGCACTCATTCTAAAGGAAGGGTAAGTAATTGTAGTGGTAGGGGTGTGTTCATGTGAAATAATGGTTTCTACACAATAAAATGCATAACTTGATAATGATGTGCACTTCGCTGAGTCAAATGTATTTAATTGTTCTGGAGACTATTCAGTGAAATAAAGCATAGTACATTTGCTAAAAAAAAAATGTTTTTTGGAGCTTTAATGCTCTGACATTTTCCACAGAAAGAATGTACAAACTAAATGGGCAGAGACGCAAGAGTACTAGACAGTGTTCCCTGCATGAGTCCACCAGTGTGGCACAGCGTTACCTCTGCATGAGTCCATTGGTGGCACAGTGTGAGACAGTCTTACCTCTGCATGAGTCCAGCAGGGGCACAGTGTAAGACAGTGTTTCTAGCACCACTGCAATCAGTCGTGCAAAACAAAAGTTTGGTGCTCTGAATGCTATTTCTTTCATTTTAAAACGTATCTATGGTTTTAAACTGTGACTGCGCCACCATGTTGAACAATCCTAGGGAGATCCTATAGTCATTAGAGAAATACCATGGAAAGCTGAGCAACATAGTTTTAGCGTGCTAGAAGAAACTGTAATGCATAATTCTTTAGACTAAATCAAGGAAGCATAAAGGGAAAAGGTAACAAAGTGACTTTTTAATAGAAAGGACAACTTTGAATGTGTGGAACAAAACTATTATGCCAGTGGGAGCGATACAAACTGCAGACTGAAAACGGTTATTTGCGCTAACATTAATGCCGAAACAATGTCTCTCGTATTAGTTGTTATGTCGTTACACCATTCCTGTTAGAAGGTACCAGAGCCCTACTGGAATCACTGATCACATCAAAACCCTTCTGCGCCGCGCACATCAGCGGTGCACATGCATATCACCCCCCTTCACACGCACATCAGTGGTGCACACCCATATTAGCACCGTTCACACGCACATCAGCTGTGCACGCCCACATTAGCACAGTTCACACGTACATCAGAGGTGCACGCCCACATCAGCACCGTTCACACGTACATCAGCCCGTGCACGCCTACATCAGCCAATGCTCGTGCACATTGTTCACACAAACATCAGCATTGTGCACGCACACGTCATCATGGTGCACCTCACAGAATTGTTCAGGGACACACTGTCACCTAATGTTCTAGTGCTGGATAATGCAAGGCTCGATCAAAAGGGCAGATGTTCAAGACCCCAAGGCCATGCAGGGAATGCATGTTAGAAACGCTCTTGAAGCACTTATTGTTTCTGACCATATTAAATGGGAACATTATGTTGCTGAATTTGATACAGCTTCTGACCCAAATCAGAAGGATTATCAGCATGAAGCGATTATATATTGTTGATCAAACCAATAATGTGTTTTGTGGGAATACAAATTCCAGCAAAACGAGACATTCCACATCCATTGAGGGGGCTCTTTGTGATTGGATTTCGATGTGAAAAGTGCTCCAACATGTAAACATAACAATATGTTAACGGGATCGTGTGTACAATTGAGCAGGGCTGTAGCCATAATATAACCCCTGGCTCATCCGGTCTCCATAGGGAGGTGCAGAAACGAGCCCAGGGAAGAAAGCGAATCGGCAAGAGGAACTTCAAGAAGAGGTGGCTGAGGGTGACCAACAGGGAGCTCTCCTATCACAAACACAGAGGTAAGGACATGGAGTGCACTTCAAGGGAAGGCTGCAATCCTCTTTGGGGAACTCTAATTGAAATCTAGAATCATCAGTGCATTGTAGAATATTTGGAATAGTATACAATACTCCAAAAAGAGTTTGTTTCTTGAGATAGTGTGTGGCTTTTCACACACACTCCGGTTCTCCAGAGAGATGATCCGGAGTTGACCTTTCACACATGCAAAACACCGCCGGAGATAAGCCGCATCAGATGTGTTGACGCGTATTGGAGATACTTTGTATACCTACTGCGAGGGGTGGTGCCCGGGTAGAGCGTGTAGCAGGCAGGACGTGATGCAGGAAATATGCAGCAGAGGTCGCAGTGTTTTGTTTACAACACCTCATAGATCGTGGGTGAGGCTCCTGACTCTTTTTTGGTTGATGTCAATCCTGCATTTATTTTGACGTACCCACAGTATCAACAGAAGAGTGGGAAGTTTGATTGTAAATACTGGCCAGAGGAGAAAGGTATAAATCAGTGACAATCAGTCACGCCAGTCATATGATGTTTGAAACTTCAGCCACAGGTCACCAACACACCGACATGCTCTTGGTGGACTCCTCGTGGACTCTCGGGGATGGATTTAGACATTTGAGCACACACGCAAACATCCTATGAAAGGGCTTAAAGTGTGTTAATTATATTCTGGGGTTGTTTTTTTCACTTTTGGGTTAATATGTTGAAAATAAATGACCCACTCGCCTATAGACACAACATACAGTTGTGCCGTATGAATGATGGACTGCATTGTGCGGTCTGGGAGGCGTACACTCCCTGCATGTTAAATTGCTTGCAGCTGCCGTTGGCTTGCTGGAAGCCCTCAGATGTCCATTATTCTTTTCATTTCCGCTCCCCGTTGTGTTGAAGTTCGATAGTTTTCCCATGATTGCAATAGCTCCTCACCCTTCCAGCGAGTCCTACAGACTGGTGATTTTTGTGTGATTATATACCGTCTGGGTGCTTGCCCAGGTATTGATGCAGATCCGACCAACAACAACTCTCTGTGCTTCGAGCAGTATGAGCTATTCCAAGGCATGCAAAAATGTGGAGTGGCTCGTGAAGTCCCGCATGCAGCAAATGTCATGATGATGGTCCATTTAAGTTCACAAAACACAGACACGCTGTCTCTGATTGTGATATTTAAAGGAATGTTCAATCACAATCGCTCCAACTATGTGAGCAGATTCGATTTGCTCAAAGGGTACTCACAAGGCCCCTTTGAGCGGGCTGATCAACTATTTGCCTTACCTAATCTACACTGCATGTTTTTCTATCAGCAAATGCCTTTCAAACTCTGGTAAAAACGTGTGACTCCTAATTCAGACAGAGCTGTGGGGCCAGTGAAGGTGTCTTTGCAGGATCCCTTTGTAGCCCTTCTTTGGTCAGTGCTAGGCAAAGCTAGTCCGGCTATTCCAAGACCAAGCTCAATCGTAGATTGCATGTTGGTCTGGGGAAGCAGCTGTCATTTTCTTCAGCCCAAGAGGCGTGATGCTCCTAGTTCAACTGACTCTGTACGCGTTTGGCTGCTTGCCGCCGCTTCCCTCTCGTCATTGTGTTAAACCAGCCAATAGCGCATGAAGGGGAAAAGCTAGCTTAGTGATTGGCTCCCGCAAAAATGTATCGGAAGCTGAAAGAGATGAATTGCTCTTCTCCAGACCCTTGTGCAGGGTGAACTCAAATCGCCGGCAGAATGGGCGGGGCTACTGAGTCTAAGGCAAAGCTGTGACTCATCTGGTTTCGAGGCATGTTGATCCAATGGTTGTGCTACTTTGCTCTGCACTGTAATCAAAAAGTGTTGTATGTTACCTGAAGCGAGACTGGGGTAATTAACAGTATATCATATCCCTGGTCATATCCCTACAAATACACAGTTGCTCTTGTAAATAAGTTAACTGAAAGTTGATCAAATGAACAGTTTTCCTACTAGCTTTTTTATATCAAGACCGGATATACAGATACATGTGTATGCCCAGAAAACCCAGTACCCTTGCACTCTATGTCGCTGGAGTAATACTTTTCAAGTTCAGCCATGACCAAGGCAAGATCCCAGCTGTTTACAAGAGTACCCAACTAGTATGGACAGCTGGTTGTTTTCTTTGGTATCTGAAGTCAATCCTGGGATGATGAAGGGGAATTAAAGGATACCTCAAGGATTTTAAAACCTGTTCCCTTTGATCCCATAACTGTTGGTCAAAGTGACTGACTAACGTGGCAACAATCTTTGAAATTGGTCCAGTATGTAGTTGGAGTGCTTCAGACATTACAGCACGCTCTGAGAAAGGATCCCTACAGAGAAAGACGACTGGTTCCTTTTACCCATTTTGTTATTGAACCTAGTCTCACTCAGGGAGAAGTATCACATACTGAAATGTTACAGTCGTGTCCCTATTGTCTTTACAATCTCAAACCTCCTTCACCCTTAATCTTTTAGCTGCGCTTTCTGCAGTCCACCAAAACAAAATCTGACCGGCGCTCCTCTCCCCAAGTCACAAAAGTTTCCCCCCATTCTCCCCTGTCAGTTACATTGAGGTCTAACAACAACCAAACTCCCCCCAGATTTCTTCTTGAGGGAACCTTGGTCAGACACAATAACAAACTGATTGGATCGAGCCAAAGTTCTCTGTAGGGATCCATTTGAAATGTTTTCAGACACTTACTATCACAATCTGAGCCTGTCTGTGTCAAAAAACAAGAATCCCTTCCTGGCGGGCCACTGGGTCCGTAACCTATCAGGCTTGACTTAGGTTTGACCCTTGCATAGCTGACTCCCCTTTAGTGTTGTAGACTGCTTGTGTGACAAAACCAGTAGGCACGGCCGGGTCGGTTCTCATAAATAACTCCAATAATATGCACCTTTTTATATTTACATATAAAAAATCTAACAAAGTGGATTCAAAAGATGGAAAACGTTGTCAACTATCACATGTATTTAGCATGGTGCAGTCATGGGAACGAGGTTAATATTATGGTTCAGGACTAAGATGGAGGCCATAGCTCAGTGTCATTTGTTAGTAGCGTTCTTCAACAGAAATTCTAATTTGCAGAAAGACATCAATAAATCATTTCACGTCAGCGAATCGTGTGCCCCTGCTCGAGAATCATAATTATGTCATTTTGTATTGAATAATACTGTAAGTTTCACTCAGGTAACTAAGAGTGACTATAAATACCTGACCTTCTGCCCATCTGGAAATATGCTTACAATTACACAGTAATTATAAACATATTAATTGTAAGCTTATTATTTTGCTCCTCTGAATGAGGTTTTTCATTTTATTAAGGGTTAATCAAATGAGCAGTTGTCCCACTAGATATCTCTGTATATCTAGACGGGAGATGACGATAGATTTGTTGTCCGAGTACACCCCGTATCTTTGGTAGAGCATGGAGCAAACCTTGTTCGACTCTTAAATTGTGTCACAAAAAATAGCTGCACAGTAGGAATGTGTTTGATGCCTTGGAAAACTATTTCGCACAAATAATTGCACAATGGATTGTGCATTTATGGGACAGAAAGACTAAATTTCATTGATGGCCCCGGCCCTCAAGCCATCCCAAGCGACCCATGAACAGCGCTGTTATACAAAAGTCTACAATGGTCAAATTAACTTGAGAAAATTCCAGTTATTTCAGTCTCCATTGATGCAGACTCAGTGCAACAAACTCTTCCTTTTTACAATGTTTCTACACTGTTTTTGGACCAATTCCCAGTACAAATCTCTTCATGCACGGCCAGGTGCTAAGCCTTGTCAGGGCAATGTCCGGTCTTTTAAATAACTCCATCTTATTTTATGGCTTGGTCTCTAGCTAGGTATTTAGGAGGGAGGACAAGATTTATGTGTTTTTTTTCTGTAGTGGAATTCAGGCTTTCAGCGTTTTATACTTCTGTGGTGAAACATCCAAACATGTATGGATCAACACGTCCTCTGGTTTCTGTTTCTGATTCGTACAAAGACATCGCCCCAATGAATCATTTAACATCATCCAACGAGTGTCCACTTACAGTGAAAGGATTACTTTAGGATTCTTCCACCTGATCCCTATTTTCCAATCATTTTGGGTCCAAGATACAATTGTGGACATCCATTTTTTTGAATTGGTGAGGTATTGAGCGAGAAAGAGTCAGCCATAATCCGCCAACCAGGCTGCAATGTTTTCTTAAGGGGCAATAGCGCACTGCAATGTATGTCCTCTAAAATTGCCTGTTTTGGCCACTGCTGGCTCAAATAATATCATAACATCACGGTTGATATGTCCCAAAGTTATCCTTTTACGCTAAAGATCTTCTAAAAAAATATTTCATTTTTAGCATTATAGTTAACATTTGAAGCATGTATTCTTGTGTCAAGTGTCATGTCCCAGAGGTTTGTGGCAGGGCTAGGAATCGGGTTTGCATATCATTGGGAAAATAAGAGGGTGGCTGAAATGCACACGGCTTTACTCTTAATTACTCTCACTCTCATGAAACTCGATTGTGGTCTTGAATAATATGTTGCAACCTCCCCCTACTCCCCTGTCTGATCACTTCTTCCACATCAGAGCTCCTACAACAGCTATTTCTCAAACACTCATGAAATGTGTACTCTGTTGTTCTTGAGGAAGTATTCATCAACCCGGTGCTCTCTGCTGTAGGGAAGGAGGCCCTATGCATCATCGATGTCAAAAATATTCGGGCGGTTGAGAAGCTGGATGAAAGTGCCTTTAATCGCAAAAATGTAAGTTTCCCCCTTTTCTTTTGCACCGTGTGATCGCTTATTCAACGGACATCCATGTAGATTAAAGCCTGGAGGGCCAACAATTCAAACCATCACCAGAGATTACATGTTTTTTATTCATTATGCACATACAGTAACATATTACACATGGTCATTTACGTATGGTGGCGTATATAGCTATAGATCTTTTAATTTACATCTCTGTAAATCCAATTCTACCAGAATTGTACAGATTGAGATTGGAAATGGTCTCATTGTTGGGGGGGAAAAATACAATTTCACTGTCCCAACTAGAAGACCACCTGTGAAACCAAAACAGTCCAAACCTCAACCCTTTGGTTTTTTCCCCCCTGTTCCTGCAGATGTTTCAGGTGGTCCACGCAGAAAAGCCGCTGTACGTCCAGGCAGGGAACTGCGTGGAAGCGTGTGAATGGATGGAGGTCCTGAGCCAGTTCAGCCGCTGCAACGAGCGACGACTCGCCAACTTCCACCCGTCTACGTACACGGGCGGAGCCTGGCAGTGCTGCAAAGGCCTGAGTGACCGCGCCCCGGGCTGTAAACCCTGCACAACGTGAGTCTCTTTCCCCCCCAACATCATTGAAAAGCCCTAACCTGCAGACCTTTGCATGATTCCGAGTTTCAGCAGCGTTTATTCATCGCTGGCCACTAGATGGCGCCATTGTTGAACACAGCATTGTTTTTCTGATGACCACAGCACTCGATCCACTGCTTAATATGGGTGTAACGCAAACCTAAATCCACCAGAGCTTGAGTTCCACCCTCTTATGAGCTATAATGGAGGATAATAAACTTGAGGCGCTATAGGAGAGGTGTGTGAGTGAAGACATGATGGCAAAGGTTATTTCGTTTTTTCTCACTACACCTGGATGCTTTGCATAATGTGCTCATGTTGTTGCTTTAATTTGATATAGCCTACTCTTTTCTCAGAGACAACCTGATGTTGATACAATTTCTACCAAACAATGATTAGAATAAAGGAAAGTGAGTCCAATCCTGTAGAATTAAAGTACACGCTAGGAACATTTGGCAAACAATAATGGCATATAAACTGAACTAACTTAACGCAAGAAATCAAAAATGACAGGCCAGATATTTAGAATTTGGAAATGGATTGAAGCCCAAACCATCATAATCAGTATTTGAAGTTTGTTTTCCAAGTTTGTCATCTAAACCTTGCATGTAAAGAGACATTTGAAACTGCTCGAAGAAATCAAACTGACGCTAAAAATGTTCCAAATAACGATTGATTGGTGAGTGGTGTAAACACAGCACATGATCTCCAACAATGGAATACAATTGACATCAAATGGGAACAGTTACAATCTTACATACTTGACTTCACATAGTTTGGTTTCTAAACCATATATATTCAGGCCGGATTCCTTTTTAGGTGGTTCTCCAATGAATAAATGCTGAATTGAATTATGCATTGGTGACAGGCAGTTCCTAACACGCATTGACGATTCCCCAAATGCCTGTTGACTCTACTTCACAGCCCCATGCTGGCCAACCTCCAGCTGGACATAGACTGTGACCGAGAGACGGAGAGGATCTTCTCCCTGCTCACATGCAACGACGGCAAGTTCCAGAAGATGGAGGGTAAGCACCTCTGCCTCCCGTCCCCTGCCTTGGTCCTAGGTCAAGGGGTCAAACTGCATGTAGTCTAACCATCATGCTCGAAATGTAATGAATATGCTCGCATATTGAGTATCGGCTGATTAGTTTATTAAAGGACCCCCCATTAGCTGAATATGCTGTAGTGCATTACAGCATATAGTAGGCCCCACTAAATCAATGTATACAATGACGTCCACTGAGCAGAGGTCACGTTAAGATCCCATACCTGAAATACATTCAAACACTACCCATCAGATAAAATAGAAACCAAGATTGAAAAATGTCTCGTGCAATCACGTTGCATATGTTGCGACAACGGCAAAGTCTGCCATAGTGTGACGCGTGTGTCTGTGTGTCCTGTAGACGCGTGTGCCAGTATAGCTGTGTACCAGGGTCCCCAGAGGGAGCAGGACGAGTACTCCAAGTTCACCATCCAGGACCCCAAGGAGACCTTCCAGACGCTGAAGCAGCTCCGCAACGTCATGGAGGAGCTGCAGACGCAGCACGACCGCAGGAACGACCCCACCGCCAAATACGGCAGCCTGTAAGTCCGTCTGTGTCTGTATGTCTGTCTGTCTGTCTCTGTCTCTGTCTCTGTCTCTGTGATTAGTACCAATCCTGGTATTCTTGTCTGTTACAGGGGCAATCCAATAGTGGGTAAGAGTATCCAGACCGGCTGAAGATGGCCCCTGCCCAGCTGGTGGAGTTGTGCCCCTGTCCCACCAAGAGGGCGGGGCCCCCTGAGCGCCCCACCCCCCAATCCCTCCCCCGGCCAGGAAGAGGACCAACAGGCCCAGAGGCCACTGGGACAGGGAGGTCTGGAGGACTTGACCTGTAGAAGGGGAAGACCGAAACAGTGGAAACCGCAGCAATCAGGTCCTCCTCACGGGTCCCCCCGAGCGGTGGTCAGAGGAGCCCCCTGTGTGTTATTTGGATTAGCCCACTCCCACTCCCCCGGTCTGGAATACACACAGCTCTTTTCTTTGGCCTTGGTTTGCGTAGAACATTGTTTGGCTTTTGAAATTCAGTTTCAGATTTTTTTGTTTTTCTCCCTACAAATGTTTTTGTAAGACATCATTAGTTGGTGTGTGAATAGGCTGCTAAAAAAAAACTTTTTATTCACTCGTTTTTGTATCGTCAAGAACCCTTATGATGCTTTTTACAATCTCGGAATTTTTTGCAAATGGCAGACCTTTATGATCATAATCTTTTTAAAGGGATTTTCCCTGCCGCCCCCTCCCCAGATATCTTGTTTTTTATCCCCCCCATGACTTTATTTTTATTTTTATTTAACCTGAGCAAATACAGCGTACCTGTTAGAAACAAGTTCAAGCCGATCTGCCTTACTTTGTTGATAGATGTACAGTTTCTTTCATATCCTGACGTGAGGAAATAACGCAGAAGCACTTTAAACATTTGGATCAGTCCAGATGGAAACATTTAGATACATGGTATCAGCATTTAATGTTCCCCATATTGATCAGTTGCATGATCTCCTGTAAATTCGTGTCCCTGTTCCTGTTCATTCATTCCTGTTTATAGTCGGTTTAATTTGCTATTTTTCCTAACCAAAGACAATTTTGTAGGATGACTTGAAAAAACAAAAGATATATTAATGTATTTTGAATACAGTTGTTTAAAAAAAAGAAAAAAGTAAAGAAATTATATATTTGGTTCATGTGACCATTTCTCTAAAGCGTCTTTTGGCTTTTAACGACGAAGACAATTGGGATGCATCCGGTCAGTTCAGAACCCCTTTGGTCAGTCAGTGGTCACCTATGTGAATGTGATGTGTGATATCGGTACCTTTTCCTCTGTGTGTGTGCGTCAGACCTACGGCGTCCTCATCTCTGCTGTGATTAATCCCACTAGGAGGCTAACCTCAGCCCTGATATCAATCCAGATAATCGCAGTCCAAAACGATTCTCTCACTCTCTCTCTTTCACTCTTTCATTCTCACTCTCTCTCATGGTCTTGTATCGCCCTCCTTGCTTTGTTATACCATGTTACTGACCCTCTCTATATATCCCTCTCCTTTTCCCACTTCAAAGGGAAAAAATATAGTTGTTTTTTTTAAATTGGATATCCCCGATACTGGGACAGAAGTCCAGCCCCCCACGAGTTGAAGATGGGATTTGATAGCACTGTTCTCAGTACACATGTCAACCATCTGACTTGCAGCATTTTGAATGGTTATTCATATCTATACTGCCACATAATTTAGGATTTGACCATATGAACAATGAGGTTTAAAACAAAGTAAGTAGAAACTAGAATTTGAATTGACAACAAATGCTGAACAAAACGCAATGTCAGACAATGATTTGTTTTATCACTTGTGTGGAAAATATTTTTTTAGTCTCAATCATATATTTCTGTAGTGACACATTTGTCATATTTTTCCATGTTTTGTTTTTGTGTACCTTTTTCTTAACACTGTGATTTCTTAACTTGCTTATATTGTGTTGATTTATTAATGGTACTTCAATGTCTGTTAATGTCTTCAGTGCTACTTTGAATACTGGCTGCTTGTCGTAAATACTCCAGACAATTAAACGTGCGTACGTGGTAATATCGCTGCATAATCTCCATTTGTCGATAGTGGATGCAGTGCCTGTACTCCTTCACTGTATTTGATAGTAATCTTGTTTAATTGCAGACTGCGGATGGACAGACTGCAAAGGGAAAAATATACCGGATTTAACCACTGAATACACTCCAGCAGGTGAAATGTATAAATGTATACTTTTTTGTAATACTTTTTAGCCCAGTGAGTCTCTCAACTCCTGGAGGTGGTGCAACGATGATGCGTAGACATTCAGAAACAAATCGAGGAATAATTCAGTCTGGAGGTTAAGCTTGCATTTATACGTCAACGCTATGCTAACATCCATGGAGCATATGTCTTTATTTATGTATGAAGGTAAATGTTATGTTTGTTTTATTTTTTATCTTTCCTTCAGTCATTTATTTTAATATTTTCCATATCCACATTTTACTTTTCCCTTTAACTTGAAAATAAACATTATCTGGATTAGATGCTGTGTCCAAACCGAGTGGTGCTTTGGAGTTGTGAGGAATTCAAATTGCATGTGGTTTAAGTAGTGTTAGGGTTGATTCCCAAGGGCCGCACCGTATCATTATGTGGCTGTCGGTTTTTTTTATTGGTTCTAAAAGGATGTACTTAATATGACAACGGGTTAGGCTAACGACACTGAAATACGCAAAGTAAGCGTGTATGTTTATAATTATGTGGTGGGTTTCAACATAATTCCAAATATCCCCTCCGCTTTTTGAAGGAGGACTCTGTCCCCATCGGCTTAAAAGCATTACTTGTTCAAGATGCTCTGAAATAGCTGTTTCTTCTGTTGTTTCTCTTTGCCATATTTCAGGGCGGTGATATTGTTATCGCTGGAATCAATGGTGCTTTCTATAGTACATGACGGTCGACACGATGTTGAAGTCGGGATGAGATATTTATGGATTACTGTTACTTGTGTGGTCGACGTGTTTTGTGCGGAGTATTTTTGTATTGTCTCATCTGTCGTAGCCCTATGCCCTTTTTGTGCACCTTTGTGTGATTCATTTCACACTGTAATGATCTTCTCTTATCGAGCCCCCATGACATTAATTCACATACGTTGAAGACCATAATAAAAAAGGTCATCTTGGCACTTATAGCCCCACCAATTTCAACACAAAGGGACCACCTTGGTGTTTGGCTACACAGGATCTGCCAATGGCAAATGCACAGATGAATGTTTAGATGAAATGGCAATGTTGCATCCTTCCATTCATATTTTCTTTTAATGCTTTTTATGTAGCGAGCTAGGTGGCTTTTCCATTTAACTGCTTTTGTATTTCCTGAAAACGTTTGTGACAAGCTGTGGTTGTGAAATCTGTGAGCCATTAAAGTTGATCTCCGGTTGGCGTAGTTTGCTCACAGCCAGAGTCCTGTACGCAGGCCTAGTTAATGACAGCCTGCGTCCGTCCGCAAGGCAGGGAAGTTTTCCCATCTTAGACTGAGATTACATTACAGAATGTTTATTAGGGGTCCGAGCAGCGAAGCTGCTTGGTCCCCTATTGTTTCTGTAACGTTTTTGTTTTTTTTCCTCAAATTCTGTAAAAGTCATACTGCAGCCTATAGCGTAAGTTGAAAACTCTTGAACTTTTCCCACAATTTCACATTATTGCCAAACATGATAAAAAGATTCACAGGCTACAAAAATATTCAAAAATTCACCAAATTCACCACATCAAATCTTTAGACCAAGCCTCACAAAAATCTTCAAACAGAATTTGTTTTATTTAGTTCCATTTGAGAAATATTGGCCATTAAGTTGGAGCAGTTAGCCCATTTTTCTTATATGACCATTTTGTTATTGTATAAAAAAAACAAGACTATTATTAGGTGGATACCAATACCCCACCCCACTACCCATAAACCAAATTGTTGTACTGCACCGAAAGGTATGAACTAGCCTTATTTCTCCTCACCAGATTGACCTGGACTCAAAATTCTTTCATCATATTAATCTCTAAAAATCAGATGCATCTTTTTCACCCTAGTCTCCTGCTCTAAAAATGTTTACTTTTCCCACAATTTCATAGAAAAGCCAAACGTCCATAGTCTCAACCCATTTTGTCTATATGACCATTTTGTTATTGTATAACTACCATACGGCTATCAATAGGTGGATACCATTAACAGTGCAAATTTTCAGATCTATACTCTTTTAAGAAAGCCCTTAATTCTCTTGTGAAATGTGTGCTTGGAGTTTTCTTGATGTGTGCCTATCAATAGATTTTCACCTTGTGAATGAGGCTTTATGCAGTTCAGGAATGTCAGTGGCTCAATGGGATAATGCCTTGTACTGGTGATCCTTAGGTTGAGTGTTTGAATTCCGATTAGAGCGTAATAATCAAGCTGAACATGACATTCTGTCATTGCCACTCATTTAAGAAACACAACATTGAACAGCACCTGAAATTCAACAGGCAATCAACATTCCGGCTCATTAGTTTCCAAGAATCTGACTGCCAAGACACAGTATGGCATTGAAGGGAACTTCTTCGTTAACCATTTTTCCTTCATAATGAACTATGTCATATTAATATTTCTTCCGTTAGTGTTCTTGACAACAAATGTTTAATTTCCCCAGAATTTCAAAGATTTTTCAGGTATTTGCTTTTAAGAAAGCCCTTAATTCATTTGAGAAATGTTTGCTTGGAGTTTTCTGGATGTTGTGCGCTTATCAATAGACATTTTCACCATGTGGATGAGGCTACATTTCAGGTTAGTAAGTGGCTCAAGGGGATAATGCCTTGTACTGGTGATCCTTAGTTTGAGAGTTTGAATCCCGTTTAGACAATGCTGAACATGAACCAGCAGCCTAGTCACCTGAAAGCCGAGGCACAGTATGGCATTAAGGGGAACATCAACATCTTTCCTTCATAATTATGTCTTATTTATATATCTTCCATCAGTGTGTTCTTGACTTTTCATTTTGCTCGGACTCCGTTAATCACCGCTTGCGGTTATATCATTAACATTGTATTTGCAGCATGTGTTGCAGCCATAAAATTTTCCAATTTCCCTTAATAATCTTTTTCTGCGTTAGAGCTTGAATTATAACCATCTAAAAAGATTAGCCTCCAGTCAAAAGCCATCAAAATGTTGCAGTTTTACTTGCTTTCCAAAACAAAGTAATATCCAACTGGGGTGTAAAATTGTTTCAGGATGGCGGACAACACGACGCGATCCCACCTGCAGCTGAGAAATGGCCAAACCGGTCATCACATCTCGTGATTTAGAGTAGATTATTATCTTTATAAAACTCTTTATAAAAAGCAATGGGAAATTAATTACCATCCACAGACTTCAAGGAGCCGTGCTCCATAAAAAAACAACACACATACATGTTTTAGTAGGACCATTGACCCTTACAGTTCACATTCCACCATGATGGAGTGAACCCTCATGATTCATGTATGTTATCTGCGTTGTATCTCTGCCATGCATCTCAAAGGGGCCATCCTCTGCTGTTTCTGAAATCTTCCAATGTTCCTCTGCTCAATCCAATTAGGGAGAAGTCATCTGCTGGGTCCGAAACGTTAGCTGGGTGCTACCCAGACAGTATCACCCCCCAGTGACATGTTGGCCAAAGGATTTGCTATGATCCAGCTCACCGGAAGAGAGGCGGTCTGCGTGCATCCGGACGGCGGACGACTTAAACCCGACTGGTTTCTCTCAGATTGTCTCTGGCCTCGAGGCCCCAGGGGATCACACAGCTGACCAGTCGCCCTGTCCTGTGGAGAGTAAACCCAGCCACACTCTTGTTGTGCTCTGAATGAAATGCTCTCATGGTCATCCCTTTTTTGTGTAGAGGGAATTTGCCAGGAGAGACAGCCTTTGGTTCAGAGTAACATAATGCTTCACAAGCGTGATTCCAATGCTACATTGTGGTTCCAATGGATGCCAGACATCAGTATGAGTAAGTCATTACCATGTATAATCACGTGATTAGGGCGTTTGAGTGACAGCCGGTTCTGGGTTTGAAACCCAATGTCTGCAGTCAACCTGTCTGCACCCTTGAGCCACATTCCTTCCTGCTATATAATCACTTTGGATGAAAGAGCATGCTAAATGTATGAATAGTAATGAACCAAATATCCGTAAATAATAGCTGTCACTTTTCAATACTCCCACTTGGCAACCTCCAATGAGCTCTGGAGCGTACCAAACCAATTCTGGCCCCACAGCCCCAAGCTGAGTCACTTGCAACGTCTGGCCCGCTATTCCATACTCTCATAGTCCCTTGCTTCACCTTTCTCTGGAGCTACCAAACACATGTGTGGCTGGATTATCTTAATGGTTGTGATCTTTGATGTTGTATTCAGGCTAAAAGCTTGATTGAGAACTTCCCTGACATATGTTATTAACATGAGAAAATAAAACATGTTGTGGCTCACCGTGTAGAGCGAGTACCACACAGGCTCAGTCCTGATCACAGCGACCCGGGTTCGAATGCTGCCTTTGCTGCATGTCCTCCCCTCTATCTCCCATACATTTCTCTCTATCTCACTCTATAATTAAACATAAAAATGCAAAATGGCAATATTAACCGGAATCATCATCCTCATTCGCAAGTTCTTTGGTAGCTTCTCTAATGTTCTCATTTGAATAATAAAGGAATTGACTGCATGCACAAAGACTTCAGTGCTATTGGCCATCTGAGGATGCACCTGAAACTGGATTTTAAAGTAAGTCAGGTGAGGTGAAAAGGTTGAAATGATGCCAATTGAACATCAAACCGTAGGTCATGTTCTTTGCTTTCTAAGATAACACCACTCACTCCTCGGAGCTATGTCCAGTGGGCGGTCTCACAGTAGGGAACGCCGCAAGCGAACAACCCTGTGAGAAAACAATGTAAAGAGAGAAATATTTACACTCTAGATGACAATATCAATCATAGGGCTCTAGAGAGAGAGAGGATAGTTTTTCCAATTCACGTGTGAAGGTAAGCATACCTATATCCCGGTGATCCTTCCCACCACAATCTGTCTGAGTAAAAGGTTGTAGGTGAAGTGTCCCGTGGTTTTTACTTAAAACAATGTCCCATGGTTTTTAGTCAAAACCATCGGACACACCTACGGCTTGACTTCTCTTTGTCTTCAGACCCTAACCACAAACACTTTCTTTAGATTCAAGTAAAAGCATTTCATATGAATCTGGTATATATATATATATAATGTCATGTACAATGTGTAAAATATTTGCTCTCAAGTGTTCGTGTGTTCATTTAAGGTATTTTGAAATAAATGGTATTGGGAGGAATGTGAATTATAGAAGAGACCAAAGATAACATCGGAATATTCAATTGTGGGTGAAGAACAATAAACGGAAAGAGAATATCACATGCATTGGTAATGCCTGGTTTCTTTTCACCTAAAGGAGAGAGAGAGAGAGAGAGAGAGAGAGAGAGAGAGAGAGAGAGAGAGAGAGAGAGAGAGAGAGAGAGAGAGAGAGAGAGAGAGAGAGAGAGAGAGAGAGAGAGAGAGAACACAAACACAGACAGACAGAGACAGACAGACAGACAGACAGACAGACAGACAGACAGAGGGAGAGAACAGCACAGTTTTCCTAATCTTTCAATGATCTGTTCACTCAGTCTTGGTACTGCCTGTTTGCTTGTCGCCAAGGCCAGAATCCAGAGCGACGATCGTCTGCACTGATCAACAGTTCCTCAGTCGTCTCAACTATATAGGCTAGACTCAAACAATGAAAACAGCAAGCCCTCCAAAGTTATATGTGTGTGTGTGCATAAAATTAACTTTTGTTTTCCTGATGTATCTGATGTTAACGTAAATACATCTAACCTTTAGTCTGGTACTATACCATCAACAAATGTTAGGTAATGAACTCCAGTCACATGCTTCTTTCAACACTTTTAATTGAAATGTGGGGTCAATGGAACAATAAAGAAGCATACAGATAATGCATGATTGACATTTGCACTTTTACATATGACAATGGGGTTAAACATACAAAACATATGCAAGTAGCAGCCGGATATGACATGATAGTGATGCCAACTCAATTTCGAATTCAACTTTTACACCAGGGAAAATAGTGTAGAAGTTGTAGTGACAGCAACATATGGTACACAAAACATCCTTTATAGACAAAATAAGTAATTTACATTTAATTTACAAAATAGATATCCTATATATATATTCCTATTAAACATAGCAGAACATGTCCCTCCAACGATACATATAAGAAACATCCTTTACACTTTTCAGTGTGCACATTTCACTGTGATTGTCTTGATGTTAGTATGCCGTGTATTTGTGTTCATCATGATTTATTGCATTAATGTCATCGTGTCGGATTAAGCTTTCTTCCAAATGCATAATTGAAATAACAGCAACAGTATTCATGTAGTTATTTAAATTGTAAATAGAATTTGTTATCCCATGCGTGACAACCATTCAGTGATTGATTCAGGAGACTATTTACCCTGTCAACGTTCATGTCTCATAGTGGTAAAACTGGAGCCTTCTTCATCATAACCCTCTACTCTCTCGTACAGTGTCCAAGTGTTTAGATAACTGAACTCTCCCTCTGTATATGGCATTATTAAGAGGTCCAACAGTAAAATAAGTACTGCAATACTATATACCATTGAAATAAATGGCAGTTAGCAATGGCTTGCTCCCCATGCCTTGCGTGAGTTAAACGGCATTATAAGGCAATCACACAAAACTTCATGCTGTTATTGGAAGGATCTTAAAGAGATCGCCCTCATTCCCGCCCTCCCCTCTCTCCTCTATTTCCCGATAAGCTTAATGCAACACACTGTTAATCATAAACCCCACCATGCTCCAGTATATTCATCATAACATTATTTCCCTTATCTCACTTTTACGCCGAATGCTCGAATCCCATTATGAAGCAGATGTTCCCCAGTAGGTGAGGGCCGGCCAGAGGGCCGTGGCATGCCTCAGCCTGGGAAGCCCTGCTGGGCCGCGTAGCGCAGCCGGCTGGCCAGAGGAGCGAACGGAGGGGGGTTGGTCTCCAGCGGAGAGGACGGATCACTCTGAGGAGTGACCCTACCTGACCCCAAAGAGGGGTACAGAGAGCCTCCCTAGGGGGGGAGAGAGAGAGAGAGAGAGAGAGAGAGAGAGAGAGAGAGAGAGAGAGAGAGAGACAAGGAGGAGATTGATCAGTAATTTGAATGTCTTGACCAGTCAAAGGCTAAACAGAGGAGCCTAGATTTGATCCCGCAATTGTTTGGGGGCCCCGGGCCACGTCAACAATCGCTCCCCCCCCCCCCCCCCCCCCCCCCCCCCCGTCAACAATCCTCTGCCTAGGGCCCCCACACTACCTAGAATCGCCCCTGACTGCAGCTGCACAAGACAAATTACCTCAACTCCTTAATCTTCACAGTACAGTTCTGGAGGTGCTAAGAATGAGGGGAATTCTAGACATGGGTTTCTGTTTAATTACGACGCACTGCTTTACTAACGACCATGTTCACGCGTTGTTTATCAGTTAGTGTTTAAGCAAATGTTAGGGAGGCTGAGTCTGTCTTCTTGATTCTTAATTGTCTGACATAAATAATAATAATAAGCCTCCACACACCGGAGTCTACATGCAACCAGAGAACCATGAAGACACATAAAGGAATACAGAGTTTGATTTGCAACTCCATGTCACTGACCAGGTGCAGAGGCTGTGTCGAGTGTGGGTTGTCACTAAGCAGCAGTGGAGCGGTAGGAGAAGACGTTCGGTCCTCTGAAGACTGGGTCACTGGCCTGTAGCTGGTCTGACCATGAAAACAAACACACATGCATTACAGTCACACATGTTAAAGCTTGCATTCAGGTCTTACTTGAGACCTATGGGTAATCCAGCGACTGCTGGTAGTGGAACCACAGCCCCTGTCCAGTGAGACGTTAGCTTGCAGGTAGCAAAATACACAATTAAACGTCAAAATAAGCACGGTATGTCCATTAAAAGATAAAAGCCTGTGCCAAGCACCAATTGTGAAGGGACACATGTAAGCACACACATTTCTCCCATAGCGAATTCAGCATGGGAGCTTTCACCACTGAACACACTGAAGTCATATTCGATGTGAAAAACAAACAACCATCTAAAGACAGTGAAAAAAACGTAAACAAGGCCTGGTTTGGGATAACCACATCTTGTTGTTCAGTGTCACACAAATAATACTTAAACAGTTTAAATGTGGCGTGTTACTGTGGATGCTTTAGGAACATCATGATTATTCAATCTGATTGAATCTGTGCAGTCTTGATTCAATACAGACAGTCAGTGTGTGTTTTGCTCAATGTCAGTCCAGGGCCATAACATTCCCAGACAATTGTACTCCTGTGTGTGCCCGTACTTTGCTAACTATCACCAGAAATTCAAATTCAATGACATTGATAAATGAATTCATTAATACAGGAAAAAAAGCGGCACGCATGGACATGTGAGGCTGATCTAACTGCCCTACAGGGTCGATTCTTCTGGTCCCTCTTCTCACCAATGGCCTGAGAAGAATTTCACTGCCCAGCTTTCACTGGTATTCAGTGAAGTGAGCTGACGAGGGAACTGGCTTTGGTAGAAGGAAAAGAGGGTTCTCAGAGCATGCTAGCACCTTTAGGAGGAATGGTTGGACCTATCGCACTTTCCTTTCATCATCTTAACAGATGCAACTCATAGTGAATCCCGGACTATGTCATGAAAGATCTCTCAAAGGCTCTCAAATAGCTGATATGTACACAGAACGTACATAGTGCAGACTGACAGCCTGCAGACTGCAGCCTTTCATGGTCCAGCACTAAGAAGCAACGCTCAAGGTAAACACATTGAGTAAGCTTTGTGAGTCTCTGCTTTTCTGCTTTTGCGCAGACCGGTGTTGAACCTGCAACATTTGGCCTGGGAGTATATCACCCTTACTCCTAGACTATACCACACAGAACCAATATACTGTGACAGGAGACCCAGTGTCTTTATACTAGGGGAAGATATATCCTATTTTGCTTTGGTTTTTCAAACAGTATGTCTAATTTCTCACCCAATATGATGATGCAGTTGACGGCTGGGAGCCAAGGCAAGGGTTCAAACAGGTCGGGTTCTGGGAGAACAGTATGTCCTCTTTGAATCTTGACGTGCCCCATTCATCAGGTATGGGAGCTCAGCAGATAACCCTCCAACCCATCCTCCCTTCCTTTGTTGCCGTTTCAAGGTCCCATAATGTAATAAGCCTAAGTTATCTGATTGTATTCCTTTCTTATTTGCTGTTGGAACAGACAACACAAAGCTGAAGCCATTTTCTGGCCATGCCATGGTGATGTTTACTACTTGCCTGCGGTGGCATTTTATGAAGAACAAATGCTTCCTTCCCTTCTCGCTCGGTTAGAACTTCATTCAGTCCTACTTCGGTTCCCCTGATGGTAACCAAATAATGCATACTTTGCATCGGGACGCCACATGTTGGGCGTATTTAAAAATGAAGATTCAAGGCCATTCACAGCCCCCATAAAATGGATGACATATTCTTCTCCATGGTGGTCCATAGCTTGTCTTCATGGGTTCCAACATTGGCCTTCTGAACCATAGGACTTACTGAGGATTAGTTCTGTTTAGTCAAATTATCTAAACCATCAATGAGCCTAATTAAGTTGCGTTCACACCAAAAGCAAAGTGAATGTACTACTTGTATTACTCTGGCGAGGTTGCACGTGCGAACCGCAAACTTTCCTTGCGTGGGTGATTCAGCATCAGGCGAAATCTGCTTGTTGCTGTTTCAGATATTTCAAACTTGAGGCTAATGACGAATTTGCATCATTCACACGACTAGATTTGAGCCGCGGCTTCGCTTTCGGTGTAAACACACGGTTAATCCATTGAAATGGCAATTTGATGTGGTGAGCACTGAAAGTGTTATCAGCCTGAATCCTAAACCTTGGCATACACATTCCTGTTCTGTCTGAATCCCCAGGTGCCACATGTCTCTGGCTCATGTTACACTTTATGTTTGGATATGCTCAGAGAATCATCACAGAGGGGCGGAACGGGCGGCAAGATTTGGCAGACCAAGGTTTGTTGAGCTAACTCTCCCCAATACGTCAGTATCTAGACAGGGCTGCCTAACTCTGAATAAACTCCTTAAAGGGAATTCATCATGCTTGGCTGTTTTCCTAAAGAAGAGAGTACTTGGTACACGTGATTTGAAAGCATGCTTTTATTCAAAGTAACCTACGGTCATTCAGATTGAGGAGATTGTGAACTTTGGGGATCGCATCTTTCGGCAGAGAATCGGACACCACCACCTAACCACTAACTCTGCCCTGAGGTACCCATTACCTAGTTACGATACACAGACAATTATGATGACTTCAACGTCGATGCATCATCTGTTCATGGTAGCATGACTACCAAAGATGGATCCGATAGACAGTTAAGGGGAATGTGGGGTCGGGGGTTGTGGGGTTGGATCCTGTACTTAGAAAATCGGCACCAGATCCCAAACTCAAGTTTTCGCGGTTGCTGTGAGGTCTCATGGTCAGCCTGGACAGCCGCAAAACAACTGGAGGCATTGGCTGCCTTCATAGAGGATCCCTCTGCCAGACCATAAACCACATGGAGCAGCACAACACACACACACAGCCACAAACACACACACACACACACACACACACACACACACACACACACACACACACACACACACACACACACACACACACACACACACACACACACACACACAAAGCCACAAACACACACACACACACACACACACAGCAACACACAAACAGCCACACACAGCCACAAAAACACACACGCAAACATACAAACAAACACACAGTACACACACACAAACATACAAACACACACACACACACACACACACACACACACACACACACACACACACACACACACACACACACACACACACACACACACACACACACACACACACACACACAGCGACACACACACACAACTACACACACAGCCACACACACACACAGCCACATACAAACCAGCACCCACACCCAAACACACAGACGCACGCGAGCGCAGAAGGTGGTCTGCCATCCCTGTCTTCCTCAGTGCATGTACTGTAGTGGCCTGTCTGCCGACCGCATTATAAACCAGAGACACAAGACTGATTAACCCCGCCTCTGGCATGGAATGGATTGACCTTCTCTTCGATGGTTTGACCCTTCTCTGGGTCATTTTGATTTCATGGTCGAATGACTCCTAGGGGGCCGAACTGGGTAGAGTGGCCTGGCCGAACACACCAGGAAGTGTGCATACTATTAAGGCTCAGTTCTTTCAGAAGCAACCCGGGTCTAAATCCACCCCGTGTTTGCTAAAATAAGGCATGAACTGACATTGAAATTGTAGAAAGGTCTTATTTAAGATTAACACAGTCCATTGCAAGTGTCCTGTGAGTATGTGTGTTTGTGTGTTGTGTGTGTGTGTGTGTGTGTGTGTGTGTGTGTGTGTGTGTGTGTGTGTGTGTGTGTGTGTGTGTGTGTGTGTGTGTGTGTGTGTGCGTGCGTGTGTGTGTGTGTGTGTGCGTGCGTGCGCGTGTGTGCGTGCATGTGTGTGTGTGCCTGTGTGTGTCTATTACCGGGCTTTTCACGCTGCCAAGCACTGCTGCGGTCACTATGCCCGTGATGAAGGCCACCAGGTTGAGGCTAGTCAGGGTCCAGATGAGGATGTAAAGGGTCAGCACGTCTTGGCAGCCTCGCACTCCAACAAACTCATAGTAGTTGTTGAGGAAGCCGCCACTGCAACAGAGCACATCAGCTTTCCTCATTATCAATGTCCTTGATGGCTACATCAAAGGATAGCGTGCATCACTGGAGAGCAATCATAGTAGCGTTGATCCCAAAAATTCAGATAAATGTCAGTAGGGAGCAGGGAGGGGATACAATCTGAACCCAAAAAATCAGACTGTTTAATGGTTTTGTGCTCTGAGATAGATTAAGATGAGGAGGATCATAGAGGAGCATAAGGACAAAAGAGGAGAAGGGGGAGGAGGAGGAGGAGGAGGAGGAGGAGGAGGAGGAGGAGGAGGATGATAGTACTGTCTCACTTGGCACAGTCATACAGATCACAGCAGTAGCAGGTGCCACTGCGTATAGTCACACTGCAGGACTCCTCCAGGTTTCTGCAGGGAACCTACCGGAGTACACCAACACACACTCAGCTAAGTGTAACAAAGATACTAAAATAAACTATACAAAGTATTATTAAGGTACTGATGGATCAACAATATATCTTTCAAATTGAAGATGGCATATCAACACGTTACATTTGACCATGATGCCTGTACCACTGATACTCACAGAGGCATGGTAGTTTTCATAGATATAGCTGCTGCCGCTGGTGTAGAACTGACACCTTCCAGCTTTTAAAGGTCGAATATCCTGGCAAAAATGGAAAATAAAATCGTAAAATGTTTGGGATCAATTGCAAATGATTAATTGTCGGTTATAGATGCTTAACTAAAGGCACAAACAGCCATAACAGTCGTACAGTTTGCAAATAGATACGCTGTTGAATTGAATTAGACCATAGTTACAATTTTACTTCATTGCAGTAGTCCAGAAGTCAAGAGTACTCAATAGACTAACTTTTATATTCTACCTGCGAAAATTATTTGTAATTTAGCAGATATTTATTCCAAAGCGACTTGCTCTATGATGCCCACAGGTACACGGCAGACCTGAGGAAACCCAGTACCTTTTCATAGCAACTACCCTATCCCGCCACATGAGTTGGTATTGTAAAGTAGACTAATACATTAATTAAAAGCATAATTCGAACCAACTGTCCATGTAACATTTGTTTCATTAGTTTCCTGTGCCTTTTCCTTCTTTTTTTAAGTACTTTTCTCAAGTTAAGAGCCAACAAAAACATAGCTAAGCTGAACCAGTATTTAGTGGTTTGGATTTTCCTGCAAACTTTTCAAACTGCTAGGTGAACAATATCCTAACAAGATTTTTGTTTTATATGGCAAGTCTCCAATACATTTAAAAGGCCGGAGTACATGTAAAGAATTTTGTTGCTGGAAAATATTAATATTACATAAAAACTGCTATAGCTGATAAATTTGCTTGCTCGAATAGGCTGTCTAACAGCTTTCACCTGGACAATTTAGACAGGGTACGTTATAGTATCCTGAAGTCATCGTGTTTTGTGGGCTGACTCACGGGACAATTGCAGGAATTAAATGAATGACATCAATACAATAAAGAAGGAGATGATAACCAGGGATGTCGTTAACCCCCTCTACACATTATTATTATTTATTTATTTTTATCAAGGAAATCGTAATAAATCAGTCCCTCCAGAAAAATGCGTCATTTTTTTTGTGAATGTTGCGGCCAAAAATCCTTGATTATGCGGCACGTTTTCTTAAAAAATGCGATGAAATATGCGGCATATTTATGCAATTTTATGCGATGAAAAACACATAATCACGTTTTTCTTGAGGGACTGATAAATGATGAATTAAAGACCCACTTTAAAGATATGATGAAAAAATGTCGGCAAGCGCTACACGCGGGCATGAGCTTCGGAAACTGCTAGGGGCAAAGCCCCCCCAGCCTCTTAATCCTAGTGACGTGACCCTGATGATAACACAAAAGCCTCCAGTTACAAAAAAAACCTTTGGACCCCTTATTGCCACAGCAATGATTTGTTTAAATATACAATCCATCGTCCTGTTTCATGGCAAGACGGTCAGAGGGGTGAGGGTAGCTCACCATGTTGAAGACGATGAAGACGCCGTCTATCACCAGACACAGAAAGGCCGCAATGATTCCCAAGCTCAGGAAAACAATGGCCGCCGTCAGCTGGGTAGAGATGTGAACCACAATAAAGGAGGATATATTAACAGCTGGTAGGCGTTTAGGCCTTCTTGCTCAAAAACACACAGTAGAAATGCCGACAATAGGTTTTAACCTTTCAGCTGGGAGTCAAACACCCTAACCTCTATAGACAGTCCCCACGTCCCACTGTCAGGAATATAGGGGAATCAGCTCAATGGGAATGCAGATGAACAGACCATAGTAATACGGCACGACACAGAGTCCATCAAATTGACCCTGACAGTAAGTGCGCTAGGTAACCGGGGTCACGGCTGGCTGTTATTATCCTACACAAACCATGAAAGATAAACAGCCCATATAACTGTGGAACCTTTTCAAAGAGTCTGGCGTGAATGCTGTTTCTGTCTCATAACCGGGATATGCAATGGAGAGAGGTCTGTTTCAGGTTTAGTGTATGTAAGTATGCTTTCTTGGATGTCCTTGTATGTATCGGGCATCATGAATACATGAATAGATAACTAATAACATATCATTGTGACTATCTTAAAAAATTCATATTTTTTCTTTTTTTTTTTTTCTAGTTGGTTGAAAGAAAAAGTTTAATCAGAAGCACGTCTGCACTTTTCCCCTTTGTATCTTCTTATCACATGCAGTCGTCTGAACGTATCAGGCGCCAGGGCAGCTGATGGTCTAAGAATCCCAAGAACAACACCGTTGCATCCAAGCACGGCTCTCTGATCCAAGCACATCCATCCAGCCTGTCCCACAGGAATCAACTGCTGAACTCTCCAAAAAAACCCTCTCTTATCTACTTCATCATTAAGTGTTTTAATAGTCCATATTGGCATCCTGAGAATCGGTCCACTGAGGCTCTTTGCCTCAATAGCTTAATTAACCGATCGTTGAGTGATACAGGGGACACTTTGTGGAATTCTACCCTCTGTTTAACTCACTGACTTCACATGTCAGGATTAGTTTGACTTCCTATCCCACGTTCTCTGTTAGTGTAAGTAACGCTAATGAGAAACAGACATGATGTCCTCATTCTACAGGGAGGAGTAGCAAATAAGCCGAGAGCTTGTGCGAGGCCAACGATGGCTTCAGTTTTATGTAGAAACAGATAGCATTGTGAGAAATGGAGAGGACTGTTTCTTTCTGTACGCCAGCCATAACATCATGACTTTTTTCCTTGAGATGCAGTGAGATGAAGAGTCTCTGCTTGCCACAGTGCTGCCCTCAAGATTTACAACACAAATATTGATGACATTTTTTACAGACCTTGACAGCTTAGTTTTGACCTCAATTAAAGTAACCACTGTTCATTTTGTGGTCCGATTATATTAGCCTTTCAACATTAGACGCGGGAAGATTGCCACAGGGTGCAGAACATGTTGAACATTTTATGTTTCAATTAAATCTGATGTGAATTAAATTGCTATTTAATTACTCATAAAGAGCATCACATGCTATGCGTCACATCTCGCCTTCTCAATGAGTTCCGCTTGTTGTTTCATCATTCTCTCATAGTTTCCTTCCTACCTTGTCTTCCTCACTTCTCCTATCGTTTCAGATACTTCTCTCCCTGCCCCATATTTGCCGCCTCTGTGCTTGTCCTCCCTCACCTTGATTGTTTTCACCTATCCCACCCTCATTATAATGGCCTCCTAGTCAATTTAGTCAGCATGTTTCCATCACTCTGTTTCCCACTTGTTTTCCCCGACTACGCCTTAGTCTTCTCCCTGCCAGATTTCCAAAGTTTTGCCTAAGAGAGGTGCATTTGAGTCCGTTTCTCTGTTGTTAAACTGTTGTTGAATGTTAATTTTAATATAAAATGAATAGTAATCTCCTGGTCATTTTGTCAACAATATGGTCAACAGTATGACCTAAAAGTACAACAAACAAACACGAGATTGAGGCTGAGTTATCAGGGCGAATGCCATTGGCTGCAATGGGTTTTCTTCAAGGTGATGTTAGTCAACCACAGCCGACAGAACCAGGTACACACACGCACTCGCACACGCACATACACACGCAGAAGAACACACCGCAGCGACACTCGCCCAGGTAAGACGTTATGTTTTTAAACATAACGGCTCCGCCATCGACACATGCGCTCAGGTAAGAACACACATGCACACACTGCAGCGACACACACGCCCAGGTAAGACGTTATGTTCATAAACATATTAACATAACACAAATTGCGATAAAAGAAGGGAAGAGACAATTTCTCACCTCAAAGAGCAACATTAGGCTGTGTTCACATCTAGCGTTTTTCGTAATTGGGAAAAGTTGAGCCGACCGTTTTTTCAACAAAAAGAAAAGCTGGCAGCGTTGTTTTGCCCTAAAAGCCCTGAGAGCGTTTTTTCTATCGCCTAGCAACGAACCCATTCTAGACCAGACGTTACTCGCCTACTACGTATCCAGGCTAGAGCCCATTAGACATGTCGTAGATCTCGACATGTTCTGTAATTACAACTATTAATCGCTGCAACGGCACTTTCCCGAGTGATTTGTCTGCCATCGTTTCTTATTTTGAATGTTGAGAGTTTCCTTTGTGACGAAGTGTCAATGTTCCGCTTGTGATTGGTCAGTAGCCAAAAAGACGCCTGATGTCGGCCGCTTTCTTCCTGAAAGTTGAACTTTTTTCAACGTTCTGTATGGCAGAAAAAAACGTTGGGAGAGGCGTTTAAAAAAAAGGCTGTGACTTTTTCCAGGAACGCTCTGCTCCCTAGTAATATAATGTAAAACAAGCGCCGGCAGATTTAAAAAAATGCTAGATGTGAACATGCACTCAGGTCGTTCATTTGATCATATAAAAAACGTTAAATTCAAACATTGCGCCGACCGGCATATCAACACACAAGTCACGTGATCTTAAAGAGACAGTGTCCCTACAACACAACGAAAACATGTCAATAAAACATTATGGTAAATCATGTCTATAGAGTCCACCACAAGACTACACTTTGTTGCTCACATATAATATTACTCTCCTCCTCGAGCATCCCGAATGGTCTTTACACTTTATTGCTCAAACTTAATATTAATCTCCTCCTTGAGCTTCCCGAAATGTCTTGCAATATTGATATCCCGCTTCCCCCCTGAGGAATGTTTTAGTTATTTTATTAACGGTCCGAGCTCCTGTTTTTTTTTTTCTTAAATTCTGTAAAAGTCATATTGCAGCCTATACGTAAGTCGAATTCTCTTTAAATGTTCAGGTATGGTTGCCAATAACCTCCTCTGACCATAAACCCACATTTGTGGTACTACACCCAAAGGTGGTGTCATTGTAAAAAAATCATGAATTAGGCTTATTTCTCCTCACCAGATTGACCTGGGCTCAAAATTCTTTCAGAATATTCATCTCTAGAATCAGACGCATTTATGAGTCTGATTCTAGGGTCTTATGACCTAAAAATGTTTCACACAGTCGACAGTCAACCCATTTTGCCTATCTGACCATTTTGTTATTGTATAACTACCATACCACCAGCTATTATTAGGTGGATATCATTAACAGTGCACATTTTCAGATCTGTACTCTTTTAAGAAAGCCCTTAATTCTCTTGTGAAATGTGTGCTTGAAGTTTTCTTGATATGTGCTTATCAACCAACCGACATTTTCACCGTGTGAATGAGGCTTCATGCAGTTCAGGCATGTCAGTGGCTCAACGGGATAATGCTGTGTACTGGTGATCCTTAGGTTGAGAGTTTGAATCCTTATTATAGCATGCAGAACATGACATTCTGTCATTGCCACTCATTTAAGAAACACAACAATGAACAGCACCTGAAATTCATCAGGCAATCAACATTCCGGCCGAATAGTTTCCAAGAATCTGACTGCCATCACTTTTAATTTTTGATGACGTTTTCTACATGTCATTGAGTGGCCTCCTAAATGATAACCAGTCTGTTGCCTTTAGTTCGCTGAATGGTTTAAAAATATTTAAAAGTTGGCACTGCTTTTAAGAGTCATTTGTGGTGAACGAATGTTAATCGTTGTAATATTACAGGCAAAATGTTAATATAATATGCGCTTAGAAATTTGCTACATTATCGATTGGGGTTTCCACATTATTGTTATTAGTCTTACAAGTAGAGGTTAAAGTCTGAGCCGACGGAGACCACGGCTGCAGAATGTTTTATAAACAGATTATTTATCTATTTATCCGTTTCAAGTCTATACTCTTTCTTTTTATTTGATAACCCAAAAAGCATAACTACGATATCACATAGGATTGCAGCATGGACGTCAGTGGCTTTTCTGATCCACTCCGAGTCTGACTCAGACTGACTCAGACAGTTTCAATGACAGTTTCAGTTTCAATGAAGCCTGAATGTTTTTCCGAAAAACACACAGATTTGTGAGAGGAGGACTATATCCAAATATCACAAAGCAAGTCGATTCTGATAATGGATTCCGTAACCTCAACTGAAGCGCTGAGGTGAAGCGTACTCGGACTGAGGGATGGCAGGGTCCTGTACACATTGATATGTTTTTTATCACGTGGATATTTTAACCTATCTTCTACCTGTGATTCCAAAATATGCAAATACATGAATTACTTTTTTATATATATGATCAGAGCCATCAAATACTGAACTGAGATTTGAGTACCTACGGCTATCCTCACAGCTGAGGACCTCCCTACGGAAATTCTAGTACCATACCAATTGTATACAGCTGTGAGGTAGGACCTCACAGCTGTATACAATTGGTATGGTACTAGAATTTCCGTCAGGATAAATCAAGTATTTATACCTATCTATTTATGAAGCCATCTATCTAGTTTCCAGACACTCTGTCTGGAAACTGTATTGTAGAATAACCTGAGCGGGGCGTTTCATATAAATAAGCTCTTAACTGGCTCAGGTTTTATGTGTTTGTAAAACAATAACCCCTTCAAGACTAATCTGCTTTGAGGATCATTCCTTTGGCTCTTTGGTTATTCCACCTCCTTTAACATAAGCTAAGATTGATATTTCTGGTCTCCCAAGGAGAGCATATTGACCTGTCAGTAGAAAATCCCACACATGTGCGTAACAAAACGGGGGCTCTAAAGCATAACTCAATTTAGGAAAACCTCACATAGATCTGACGCTGAGCTGAGAAGGACTCGACCACAACTCCAGGGTCAAATGTTACAAAATTCCTGCAGGGCAAACCTTGTTCTGCCACCTCTAGACCTGCGTTTTTCAATACAAACATATGTACACTAATGTATATATATATGTATAGGCCAAGTGTACATACCAGCTGTTTTCGATTCTCTTCAAGGCAGAGCCCGAGAACCCCTAGGAACGATCCAAACGCCAACTGTGAAGAGAAATCACCATTCAAGATTAAATATCTATAGTTTGTCAGCATGATTGTCCGATGAATAATAAATCAAGCAAAAAATATTCTTGTTATTACAATGTATACAAAACTACATTAACTCCCTCCATTCTTCATTTATAAACGCATCCTTTTATGTTATGTTATTACCAGGGATTTGACATCTACCCACCTGGAGAATGTGGGAGGATATGACCAACAAGTAAAACTCTATAATTCATGACCTCTTGTTATTTCAACAGCCGGGCTGTAACTCAAGATACAATCTACATAATACTCAAAGTCTAAATGGCGAAAGTCCGGCTCAAATCAAGCTGAAGTGTTGAAATTGTAACATTACATATCCGCTTTCAGTCATTTCGAATGACGTTTGTTGACGTTTGGATGAAAAGGTAAAGCATGCCAATGGACGTCAATAAACATCCATCAAGATCATGAGTGTGGGGGGGGGGGGGGGGGGGGGTTGATGAGATTGATGAGAGACACTTACAATGGCTCCAGAGAAGTACCCTGTGATGCTCAAGCTCTCTGTGCGGGTGGTGGTGTAGATGCCCAGCACGACCAGCAGCAGAGAGAGACACAGCATGCCCACTGACAACCACAGAGCCCTCCTGGCCTTCACCTCTGCAACACAAAACACACACGCACACGCACACAAACACACATACACACGCAACCCCCCCCACACACACACACACACACACGCACACACACATACACATACAAACACACATGCACACACAGACAACAAGTTCAACCACAGCCGAGTTCAAGCATGTTCAAACATGTAAATAAAAAAACTGAGATAAATATAAAAGTAAACAAGTCATATTAAAGAAAATGTAAAATTACAAACTAGCAATGTAAAAAAAATGACATTAACAAGAAATACATAGAAACCTAGATCAAGAAGGGCAAGGAGCCAACATTATGCAGGGTTGAATTGCGGAAAAAAACATTTTATTATGT
>NC_044063.1:14521521-14526521 GCF_902167405.1 Gadus morhua
GAGAGAGAGAGAGAGAGAGAGAGAGAGAGAGAGAGAATGTCATTATAGCCTCTGCAACAGCGCCCTCTTTTGTAAAAACTAAATGACAGCTAGCAAGCTACCGGGTTCACTCCGAGCTAGCATACATGTACGGATAGTTTCGTCCATTTTGTTAGCTAGTGCAGCTAGCTATCGTGCCCGGCTCCTTAGCAGAGATGGAAGAGGGCGACGAGCCGGGAATAGTCCACGTTCACAGCACTTCGTCTGGGTCCAAATCGGGCGGTGACAAGATGTTTTCTCTCAAGAAGTGGAATGCGGTGGCTATGTGGAGTTGGGATGTTGAATGCGACACATGTGCAATTTGTAGGGTGCAAGTGATGGGTAAGTTAGTGACATGGCTAGCTAGCTCGGCTAGTCACTTGAGGGGCTGACGTGATTCATATTAGCATGTAAAATGAAGGTCTCAACGCGAAGACGTTGTCATTTATGAGGTTATCTTTATTGTACCTCTGCAGACGCCTGCCTCCGCTGCCAGGCCGAAAACAAACAAGAGGACTGTGTTGGTAAGATCCTGTCAGCGATTAACTCCTAACAGCTTCAAGGACCCCAACAGTGATCATCTATAGAATCAAACATTTTCTATTTTTGTGTATTTGACAATAGGAATCAATGATAGTGATATTTACTAATTGTCTCTCTCTTCCTTTCTTTCTTTTAGTGGTTTGGGGCGAATGCAACCACTCGTTCCACAACTGCTGCATGTCGCTGTGGGTGAAGCAAAACAACCGCTGTCCTCTGTGTCAGCAGGACTGGGTGGTCCAGCGAATCGGCAAATAAGCTCAAACTGCCCACATGCACTTGAACATGAAAGGGGGGGGGGGGGCAGACTGGACACTTCAATTTCCGCACAGAGCAAGTGGTATTAAAAGTCTGGCTCCTATGTATATGCTGTCATACGTGTGACGTTGAACGTTTCATTGGAGGACATGTGACGTGAAAATAGTGATTGTCACTCAGTGATTGACCAGCCTTGAATGGATGCAGCATGATGAATGCAGAGGAGTTACCATGCAATTACATGGTCCCATTTCAGATGCTTTCCGTTATCTTGTTGTCCGAAGCATATTGGATATATGTCTCTTCCTGTTAAACAATAAAGGATTGTTCATAAAATGAAATACATTTTAGCCTATTGTTTTAAACCTACAGTTTTGGGTAAACAATAAAATAGAAAAAACAATTTGGGTGTTGAATATTAACCCTACGACCAGTTATGGTATTATTATTATTTTTTATACTTATAATTTCAATGATTCACATAAATCTAACTTCATAGAAATATATTGTAATTTTCCTAGCAGTAGGCTACTTGGCAATTATTTAATAAAAGCAATTGCCTTGTTCAGTTAACAATAATGCCGTTCTGCTGTATGTTTAGTACTATATACTGTATATGTTTGGTATATAAAATGATAAGCCATAATCGTATGGTTTGTAAACGTAAACAAGGAGCCATGATGTGTTTAGAATGCAGTCTGCCAACTGATTGTTCACTGACTTGATTTGGGAACCCCGGCACTGTGCATCATTTTAAAAATAGAGGCAAAAGCCTCTTAAGGGCAAACCACATAAGATGCTTTCCCTTGAGCTGCGTCAACAAATAAGCTGGCAAATTCACTTACCTAAAGACAAATCCCAAAAGACAGGGTATTTTAATTCCCACAGGGGCGTGGCGCCAGACCAAGACAGTGTTCAGGATAGTGGGACCACGGTGCCTTGTAATGCCATGACCCTGAAGAGGTGTGTGGACTTAGAGCTTAGAGCCCGTCAGGCGCAGCACTCTCTCTGCATACACCCCAGAAAGTATGGAGGGTCTCGGAGACATCCCACATCAGTAAAATGAAGGGGATTGACAGCCTGGTAGCCAACACTGTCTACCTCAAAGCTCAGAACTTATGCTATGCAGACCTAAGAGACCAGAGGCTCGCCCTGTTCTTGCCCAAGCCCCTGAGGCTACCTTCAGGGAGTCGACCTCCCTACGATTACCTGTGCGAGCAGCAGCCTATCGGGAAGAAGCTCTTCCACCTATTCCTTGCGGCTTCCGACGGGCAGTATGTGGCAGCGGCTGAGTTCCTGGAGGAGTTGGACCAGTGGGCCCTGGCAGAGGATGAAGCCAGAGACAAGGCCATGCAGAGCATCATCACCAGGTTCTGTCAACAGGACTCCGAGAGCTTTCTGTCCTACCTCACGGGCGACACAGCGCTACGATGCCAGTCCGTGTCAGAGAAGGACTTTGAGGAGGTGATGGCCGGCAAGGTGAAGGACGCCACCAGAACGTTCCTCAAAGGAAAACCTTTCTTTGAATACCAGAGAAGCCCATTCTTTCAGAAGTACTTGCAGTGGAAGGAATTTGAGAAGCAGAAGATCTCCGACAAATACTTTTATGAGTTCCGGACGTTAGGTCAAGGTGGTTTTGGCGAGGTAGGTGTATGACATTACTGCAGTTCACCATCAGTAGAAAAGAGTATGTGTTACAACATCCTTCACATAATTCACTAATAGGCTGCAATAAGTGCAACATGGCATCATGGTGCATTGCTTTGCTCTCTCCAGGTCTGCGCATTGCAGGTAAAGAACACAGGCAAGATGTATGCCTGCAAGAGGCTGTGCAAGAGACGTCTGAAGAAGAGAGGCTGCAAGAAGCTGGCCCTTTTGGAGAAGCAGATCCTGGAGAAGGTCAACTGCCTCTTCATAGTCAGCCTTGCGTACGCCTACGAGAACAAGACCCACCTATGCCTGGTCATGACCCTTATGAACGGGGGAGACCTTAACTTCCACATCTACTCCCTGGGAGAGCGGGGTTTGAGCATGGAGCGTGTTGTGTACTACACCGCCCAGATCACCAGCGGGATCCTCCACCTGCACTCCATGAGTATCGTGTACAGGGATATGAAGCCCGAGAACGTGCTGCTAGATAGCCATGGGCAGTGCCGGCTCTCAGACCTCGGACTGGCCGTGGAACTCCCTGGAAGCAAGCAGCTCTGCCAGAGGGTGGGTGTTGGGAACCTAATGCTAACCGGTTAGCCTACATATAATTGAACAATGTTTAAATAGTAGATATTGCTATTGGAAATGTGGTGCCTTGCTTGCATTATGAATATTTCCGACGTAGGCCTATTCTCAAATTGTTATGTTTTGGGCAATCTGTACAACTGCAGGGAATCCGTAAATAGGTTGGTCTACCTTGATCTCCGCCCTGAATCCATTACACAACCATAGTGTATAACTCTAATTGATCCTATTAAAAAGTGCTTGTCCAAAACCAAATTAGATTTCTAGACAGGCTGTTTCGTCTGTAGGCTTAGAATGCATTATATAATACCTCGTTCACCTTTTGCCTCTTTGATCCCAGGTCTGTGCGTGTGTGTGCGTGTGTGTGTGCGTGTGGGTGTGTGTGTGTGTGTGTGTGTGTGTGCGTGCGTGCGTGTTTGCGTGCGTGCGTGCGTGTTCTGTTTGCAGACGGGATTGTGTTCATGCCTCTTTTTTTATTATTTGCCATCTGGGGATTATTTGTGCGTACTCGTGTATGTGTGTGGATTTCATTCAGGGAAAATGTTGAATTCTGCCAAAATGTTCCCCTCAACAACCAGAAAGGCCCGTCCTACGCAGCTCCTCTAAACAGGGTATTTCCTCCGTTACGTCCAGGCTGGTACCAACGGCTACATGCCCCCAGAGATGCTGAGGCAGGAGTTCTACGACACATGTGTGGACTGGTGGTCTCTCGGCTGCAGCATTTATGAGATGGTGGCGGCCAGACTGCCATTCAAGGACTTCAAAGAGAAGATCCAGAAGGAGGAGCTGGTACGGCGCACACTAGAGGACGAGTGCAGGTTTCACCACAAACGCTTTGATGATCCCACCAAAGAACTCATTGGCCATTTCCTCAAGAAGAGGGTTGAGCAACGGCTTGGGTGCCAGTAAGTAGAATAACATGTCATAAATAGGGTCCTTGTTTCCCTTACCTTATCCTATGTTGACCTTCAATTTAACAAGATCTAAAGTGAATAGAATACAACTCAATCCATGTGAAATGTAAACTAAATAACATTTGGTATCCACAGATACTCTTTGAATACCTAATATTTCCTTCTCTTTTGTATTAGTGGCGAAGACCCACGGAAACATAGATTCTTCAAGAATATCAACCTTCCTCGTCTCGAGGCTGGCCTGCTGGACCCCCCATGGGTGCCTAAGACCAGTGTCGTCTATGCCAAGGATATAGAGAAGTTTGATGACTTCTCCAATGTGGACGAAGTGGAGTTTGACGAGAAAGATGAAAAGTTTTTCATGGAATTAAGCACAGGTGCCGTTTCCATTCCTTGGCAGAAAGAAGTGATTGAGAGCGGACTGTTTGATGATCTGAACAAGCCCAACAGCGAGGCAACGAATGGAGACGAGTGGAAATCAAAATCATGTGTTCTTTTATGATGTCGTTTCATATTTCACTAACAAAGACTGTGGCAAAATCGGGTTTTTCATCAAATTTGATGTTATTTCAGTTTATATCATACCAAGTGCCTGGCAATTATTAAAAATACCTCAATTAGTTTAGCAGTCGCTAACCTTGGGTAAACTTGAATTGATTTACAATTCTCATTTTATAACGGTACAACAATTTTATAACTACTTCCATGGACTACCTCAGTTTTGCTTTAATCTCTTTCATTGCAATGGTTTTTCATACATGGAAAGTGGGCAGAAATGATTTCGGGCAATATAATATTGGCCAAAGGCCACAAAACCTTTGGGCCACCTCTAGTTAGCAATGCTATGTTTATGTTCTGTCTTGCTTTTCCTTGTATTTCTGTCAGTGACTAACCCCCAACATTTAATACAATTTATAAAACTGTTAATATGGACACAAGGGTCTAAACTAAACTGTGATTACAGCTTTCCTCTGTTTCTTTCCAGCCCCTGTGAGACATCATACCCCTGTGGATGCATAGTTTCCATTACATCAT
>NC_044063.1:14531521-14536521 GCF_902167405.1 Gadus morhua
CAGCCTGTAACCCAATCACTATTATTTTTAACTTTGTTGAAGGAAATCTTAGCCTCAGATGTAGCGTGGATTAATGGGCTGCGCTTTATCTCATGCTGGTCATAAGGATGCGGTCGTTTGGTCTAGCTTTCACACACGCAGAAACAGACATACGCAGACACAGACACACACGCACGCACCAAATACAAATGCTCACACACATACAGACACACAGACACACACAGACACATACCAGCTTGATAAAAATATAAGGCGCATTGATGCGTACATACATACACACACGTAACACACACATTCTGTTTCTCTCATACAAACACACAGCTGAACACGCAGAGACCCACATGCATGCAGATACACACTCTGACACAAACACCCACACACACACACACACACACACACACAGAAACAAACACTAACACACACATCCACACACACACATGCAGACTTCCTTTCACAGACATATAGACTCCATCCCCCTCGCACAAACACACCCACACACAACCCCAGACACCCCAAAACAAAAAATACAGATTATGTTGTGCACAGACACAGTTTAGAGACACATGCATGCACTCTTACACACACAGAGACAAACACATGCACACACACATGCACACACACACACACACACACACACACACACACACACACACACACACACACACACACACACACACACCACACACACAAACACAAACACACAAACACAAACACACAGACACACACACACACACACAATAACACACACACACACACACACACACACACGCTGACACACACTAGCACATGTAATGTGCCCAGATGTTTCTTGCTATGTGCACGCTGTGACAGTCCAGCACAGTGTGTTTATCCTTGCATGCGTGGTTAACTCTCCAAGTCCTGGACCACATAACTCTGCACTCCACACTTTCCAGTTGGCCCCTTCTTCCACTTCCCCGTGCCCCCCTTACATAAGAGTCACCTCCACAGGAACACCATCAACACTACCCCGCGCTGGCCACCAACCTCCTCCATCCTGCTGGTCACCCCTCTCAGTCGAGCCACTGGTAGCCATGTCTTCACAAGCTAAGCGAGCAGCGTGTGGTGCATGTTCAATCAAACAGCAGCCAGACGAAGGATATTCAGCCAAATGGAGGTTCAACCAAAACAATGTCACTGCAATGATCAAATGTATCAGGTCTTTCAATGTGTTTTCGCTCAACATTCCCAAGCGTTCATATTCCATGATGTTATAGCAATAGATGATATAAGACAATAACATAACTCTACTGATGTAAACCATGGTAGCATCACACTGAAGATTGAGGAAGCCAAATTTATAAGCTCTTATTTTTTTTTCACCCCACTGCCGTAGAAAGATCCAGAAAGCTTCCCTTAGTCACGCTGTAATAGTAGACAGTACGTGTATAGTAAGTATTATTTTGGGGCCATCGAAAGAATATCAGATTTCCGAATGTAATTTCAACGTTTCTATGGAGTAGAAGAGGTATTTCTCAGTTATCTGTTGAAAATTACCTCTTCATACTATTTTCACATGCACACATACACATGCACACACACACACACACATACAGATCAGGCGCGGCAAGATCCTGGCACCTCTGAAAAGGGCTCTTTGATCGTGCGGCAGTCACTGCTCATTTACCGTTTAGGTTGGCAGAGTTCTCCCTGGTCCCCTGGCCCAGAGTTAACACACACACACACACACACACACACACACACACACACACACACACACACACACACACACGTTCTCTCTTTCTCTCTCTCTCTTTTGCTCTTTCTCTCTCTCCCGCTCTCTCTCTCTCTCTCTCTCTCTCTCTCTCTCTCTCTCTCTCTCTCTCTCTTCACGCTCTCTCTCTCTCTTTCTCTCACCCACACACACACACAAACATGCACACACATACACACACATACATACACACGCACACACAAACACACACACACACACACACACACACACACACACACACACACACACACACACACACACACACACACACACACACACACGCACACACGTTCTCTCTTTCTCTCTCTGTGTCTCTCTCTCTTTTGCTCTTTCTCTCTCTCCCGCTCTCTCTCTCTCTCTCTCTCTCTCTCCCGCTCTCTCTCTCTCACCCACACACACACACACAAACACGCACACACATACACACACATACATACACACGCACACACAAACACATACACACACACACACACACACACACACACACACACGCACACTACACACACACACACACACACACACACACACACACACACACACACACACACACACACACACACACACACACACACACACACACACACACACACACACACACACACACACACACACACAGTGTTGCAGCAGTGAAAGCTTGGTGGAGCCTGCAGGGAGTCAAACTGCTCTCACCTGTTGTCTCTGGCAGCCTGAGAGGAGATGATTAGCACCCAGTACTGACAATGTGCTCTTTGTTCCTCTCTCTCCCTCTCTCTTTCTCACTCTCTCTCTCTCCCTCCCTTTCTCTCTCCCTCACTCTCTCTCCCTCACTCTTTCTCTCTCTCTCTCTCTCCCTCACTCCTTCACTCTCTCTCTCTCTCTCTCTCTCTCTCTCTCTCTCTCTCTCTCTCTCTCTCTCTCTCTCTCTCTCTCTCTCTCCCTCCCTCTCCCTTTCATGCTTGTGCTCCTGCTGTCTGGCCTTCTGTCACTCTGTGTATCTATGTCTCAATGTCCCTGTCTGTCTATATCTTTTCACCCCCCCCCCCAAACCCTTTCCGTCTGTGAATTCTGTCCTCCCCTAATGCCCTTGTGGCCCTGAGAGCGGTGTGGGGAAAACAGTTGAGCACTCTATCGCGGATCATCTCGGTAATCCCTCACAAATACACTCACTCCGTGGCTGGGGAGAGGAGGAGGAGGGGGGGGGGGGGGGAGGCTGGGGGGGCTGGCGGGGTGGGCTGCACGCGCGCCCACCACTGAGGGTCCGCATCGCTGGCGGCCAATCCCAAATGATCCGTCTCCGCTCACCCGGCTCAAGCAGCGAGGCCCCAATCCCATTTCTACCCCTTACCCCTTACCCCTCCCCCTTGTTTTGAAGGGGTAAGGGGATTTCTACCCCTAACCCCTTCCCCTTACCCCTTCAAAACAAGGGGGAGGGGTAAGGGGAAGGGGTAAGGGGTAGAAATGGGATTGGGCCTAACAGTGGAGCGCTCAAAGGGAACCCGGGCGACTTCGATGGCCAACGTTCCGATCCGGAACGCATTAGCTCTGGTCAGAAAGCCCCCGGTCCCTCCTCGCTGGCATCCCCGGTGGCGGAGGGTTCTTCTCCCGGAACACCGGAGGAGCCGGACAGGGAGGGGCCCCGTGCCGGAGACATGGGGCCCCTCTATGCTCACAGGCGCACAGATTTAGGCCTCTGTGGCCAGCGGTCGAAGGCCTTGGTGGGATCTGGGTGTAAGAGGAGCCAGGGCCCCGTGCGTACGTCCAGGAGCTAGTGCGGACGTTTTTAAACGCGGCTCTTCAGAAGCTCGTCGTGGGAGCGTTGTGAAGCGGTCGGTTGCCGGATGAACCGTCCCGGGCCGAGGCGGCTCAGGGACGACAAGGAAAAACAAAGACACATTTGACTTCAAATGAAGTGCAGGTTTGTTATTGTTATAGGTTTATTGATATATATTCAGTTATTGCCATTTTAAATAATCCCTCCATTGATCTTCTTTAAACAAAGACGGACATCCCAGTGACCTGATGTGTTATATCGGGCCCTATAGTCATTATCACCAATACACACAAACAGGCCTTATCTTTAATGCATACATAATTTTGTCGAGGCGTACCCCATCGCCACATACTTGTCAGTCACCATCAGTTGTCTTGTAATCGCCCACAATTACCAGCTCAGACCGGTCGGCCTTCAGCGACGCAGCACAAGGATTTGACTGCGGCCCCTCCCCCCCCTGTCCCCCCATCAGCGGATAAGAGAGTGGTCAGACACAGTTGTGCCCATGTGTTTCTGGCCGGCTTCCCCTATGAGCCATAAGGAATACCGCGCCATTGCTGTGCTCTCGGGCTTCTCTGATAGGCCATGACAGATTGTGTGCGTGTGTGTATGTGTGTGTGTGTCTGTGTGTGTGTGTGTGTGTGTGTGTGTGTGTGTGTGTGTGTGTGTGTGTGTGTGTGTGTGTGTGTGTGTGTGTGTGTGTGTGTGTGTGTGTGTTTGTGTGTGTCCTCCACCCCCCATTTGGAATGGGGCCTCAGTGCTGTCCCACATACTGGAGCGTTATTAGACACGCCGTATCCCCCCCCCCCCCCCCCCCCCCTCCCCCCCTCCCCCCCTCCCCCCCCTCCCCCCTCCCCCTGTCCCCCCATCCCGTACCAGACCACATCTCCCAGCATGATCCGCTCCCACCTCCAACCCCACAGAACCCCCGGTCCCGCTCCAGACGCAGCCCCCATGACGGGGGACACGGCCCATGTGTGAGCGTCGTAAATCATCGGCCCAAGGGCCCATCGATGGCCTATCATCTCCCTCCAGCACAACACCAGAGGAATCACATGGGGGGTTTATAAGACCCTTAAAGTCCTCCTGTCACTCAGGGTGGGCCATAACTCAAGTCTAATCAACCAGGAGTCACTGTTGGATGAAGGTGGATGGAATGGAAGGCCCTAAATATCTCTCTCACAGGCTCTTTAAATGACATCCACTGGCTCCACGTTGGTGCAAAATGAGGATAATAACGCGGTGCTCATACATACCTACAGATTCCTCTGGCCCTCTGGTGGGAGTACCTTTAACGCTTACATTCTAGTGAGGTGTCCGCCAGAAGCTAAGCTACATGGCTTAGCTTTTGAACCTTGTGAAAGTGACGGTGGAGGGTTTCACAGAACACAACACCAGCTGCTTCACACCTGCTGTTTTGGGCGAGATCTCTTGGAGACCCACTTTAACATACAATCTTACAATCACGCATTTTAAAGATCCGCAAGATCTCCCGCAATTTTGTGGGGAGTTTTGATG
>NC_044063.1:14541521-14544021 GCF_902167405.1 Gadus morhua
CGATGAATTGATCATAATGATCACTAAAAGAAATTCACTTGACACATCATAACTCAATTGTATCTCAAAAACGTCCTAAAATAATCTTGGAATTTCAGAAAACGTCCTACTCATTTATTCCAAGCATTCCCCAAAACATCCTAGTATGGGACTTAAGAATGCAAGGCCCTCCCTGCAGGTTTCCAACAGATCTGTGCATTTTCCTCGCACATGTCAGCGCAGACCCAGAGATGAATGGGCCTCCACATGACCCTCTGGTCTGGGTTCCCTGAATAGGACGTCTGGGGAGGCCTGAGGTTTTGGAGGCTTTCAAACCACAACGACCTTCTCACTACTTCTCCCTTCGTTTCTCGCTTTCTTATTCCAAAATGAGACACTGTATGAATTATGGGGACTATGAAGGGCCCCCTTGTTCACTTGGAATAATAAAGAGAAGGATACCTTTGGTTAAGAGACCTCCAGTAGTCGTGCGCTAAGTGTGCTTGTGTCTGGGCACCGGAGTTGGCCGGGAGAGAGAGAGAGGCATGGAAGGCATGGAGGAGCGTGTCTTATTGCCTCCATGATGGATGACCCTATTAGTTGTCCAATGTTAGCGCTGGTTTAGCCTTACGCCTTAATAGCCGCTGCCTGGTGACCCAAACCACGGGCGAGTGTGGCGGCCAAGCTCAGGGGAAGAAGATCTCAGGGAAGGAGGTTGATAAATGACAATAAGAAGCAGTCAGCGAAAGTGGTGCTACATGCAGACATATTGGTGTTCCTGGTCGAGCAAAGCGCTAGTGTTAAGATTGTGCCCCGGTTTCACGGCTATTTTGTGTCATATTCTCCATACATGTTTTCTATGTTTGGATTTGGCTTTTTTTATCACATTTTATTTATATTTTTTCTTACTTGATCACAGCATTAAATATATAGATAATATGTTGCCAATATAGTCAATGCTGCACTTCGGCCATTATATAAACATCCATGTTCTATTTAGTAAATATGATTATTAAGAAAAGTACAAAACCACAACAAAAATAAAGTAGCTCAACAAAAAAGTATTCAGCTACTTAAACACTGTTGGTGTTTGCCTCCACTTCAGATAAGATGTCACAGATGTCCCCTGCGCTCCCATGGGCCCTGGCGGCTATCTGCTAGCCGCAACAGATTAGCACAGCCCATGGCCGTTTGCCCGCTGCCTCCTTCCTCCAACAGGCCGGCCACTCGAAGGCAGCAAAAAACATGGGCAGACACTTGCACTTAACACACGACGCGTGAACACATACTCGCGTAGCAACGCTCACGCACGCGTGAGGACGCACGCGCGCACACACACACACACACACACACGACCGACAACACATAAACACATGGTCTCGGAGCCAAACACACACACACAGCACACAAACACACAAACTCCCACACACACCCTTCAGACGTGGGCCGTGTTCCAGAGGAGAGTCCACCTGATTCCCCGATCCATCCACAGGTTATAAATAGGACCAGTTTGGCCCGTCAGACTTGCTGGCTTTTAGCCCTGTGAGGAGGGTCGTTCTAGAGTAGGGAGGGAGGGAGGGAGAGGGTCGGGGGGTGGGATAGTTGATATCCCCGCGCTTGTCGTCTAGTCACTGCGTCTGTCCCCTCTCTCGGCCTCCTCTCGGCCCACTTTCACTCTCCAATCAAACTCGAGCTCAGGCGTACTTATCTCTCTCTCTCTCTCTCTCTCTCTCTCTCTCTCTCTCTCTCTCTCTCTCCCTCGCCCTCTCTCTCTCTCTCTCTCTCTCCCTCTCTCCCTCTCTCCCTCTCTCCCTCTCCCTCGCCCTCTCTCTCCCTCTCTCTCCCTCTCTCTCTCTCTCTCTCTCTCTCTCTCTCTCTCTCTCTCTCTCTCTCTCTCTCCCTCTCCCTCTCTATCTCTCTCTCTCTCTCTTTCTCTCCCTCTCTCTCTCCTTGTCCTGCTCGGTTCAGCATGTGTTCTCTGTCGTTCTATCTCTCCCAATCTTTCTGTGTGCCTAACATGTGTTGTCCCTTGCTCTCTCTCTGGCATGCACCCTATCAATCTCACACACATGCACGCGCACACACAAACACACACACACACACACACACACACAAAGACACAGACGCACACACACAGACTCACAACCCCCCCAACACATACACACACACATACAAACACACACACACACACACACACACACACACACACACACACACACACACACACACACACACACACACACACACACACACACACACACAGTCACAAACACCCTCGTATACACATATACACACACAATGACTTCTGTCTCTCTCTCTCTCTCTCCCTCTCTCTCTCTCTCTCTCTCTCTCTCTCTCTCTCTCTCTCTCTCTCTCTCTCTCTCTCTCTCTCTCTCTCTCTCTCTCTCTCTCTCTCTCTCTCTCTCTCTCTCTCTCTCTCTCTCTCTGTCGACCTCTCTTGCTTTCTCTCCCTCTCTCTCTCCAGCTGGCAGCATGTAATTGAAATGGTTAAACACATGAG
>NC_044063.1:14549021-14561521 GCF_902167405.1 Gadus morhua
ACTCTGAGGTTTCTGTTTTAAAAGATGCTGCTGATCACAGAAGAGGCTGATACCTTTTAAATGAGTGACAATCTTAAGAAGGAAACTGTGACAGACTGTGATAGACCTTTATGCTTTTGTCGAGTTTCGTTGTTCGTTGGGTATGGGATGCAGGCAACGTATCTGTAAGCATGTGGATTGCTCCTGCAGGAGGGATGCTGCTGAACAGACATGCTGCCCTCATCCAGCAGAGACGTGGGTCCTAAAACCATCCAGGCTGTGGAGGACATTATGCCCTGACAGGGGATGGACAGCTCTTCAGGCCAGATTTGCCTATTAATCGTGTACTGTACATGCATACATGCAACCTACATGCATACATAACAAACATCCACTGTTTTTTCTAACTTTCCTTTTTTTAGCGATTGACTATTCAAACAACCGAGCAGCTGCTGTCCGCCCCCCAGCCCATTGTCTCTCGGGGCGGGTGAACCGGTCACTGCGGCGTAGGAGTTCCTCAATGAGCTATCACACTCACACAAAAGAGATAATTACATGAACGGAGCCTCAACAATAATATGCTTTTATAGTCCGTGTTGGAGAGGGAGTGTGCGGTGTCTCAAGATGTATGGCTGTATTAAGTGTGGGCTCGGGTCTCCTGTTACCCCCATAACAACGGACCCCCCCAGCCCCCCTCCCCCCTACACCGCAACACCACCCACCGGCTCGGTGTCTCCGGGACGGGCGGTCTGCGCTATTGTTCTCCCTGGGATGTTTACAGCTGCTGCGCGCCTGATATACGATAACCAATAAGTACAGCGGTGGGTAATTACAAGGGCTGCGCTGCCACCAGGGCCTCGGCCTGATGAGGGAGGCATGAAACACAAGACGCCATCCCGCGGACCGGTGGAGGCAAGATGGGGCTGTGTGTGTGTGTGTGTGTGTGTGTGTGTGTGTGTGTGTGTGTGTGTGTGTGTGTGTGTGTGTGTGTTTGTGTGTGTGTGTGTGTGTGTCGGGTGTGTGTGTGTGTGTGTGTGTGTGTGTGTGTGTGTGTGTGTGTGTGTGTGTGTGTGTTTGTGTGTGTGTGTGTGTGTGTGTGTGTGTGTGTGTGGTGGTGTGAGGGGGACACACTGGAGTGATGGAGAGAGAGTTGGAGGGAGAGAAAGAGACAGAGAGATGGAGAGGAGGAGAGACTGGGAGGGAGATGGAGAGAAAAGAGAGAAATGGAGATAGAGAGAAAGATGGAGAAAGAGGGAGAGAGGGAGAGAGAGAGAGAGAGAGAGAGAGAGAGAGAGAGAGAGAGAGAGAGAGAGAGAGAGAGAGAGAGAGAGAGAGAGAGAGAGAGAGAGAGATAGAGAGAGAGAGAGAGAGAGAGAGAGAGAGAGAGAGAAATTAAAGAACGTATATAAATTTCCTCTGACCAAATGGCAGAGTAAACATTAATAACCTATCCAAAACAAACTGATTGCAGGCCAGAGAGTGGTCAGCCAGTAGTTTATATACCTATATAGCCTCGCTCCAACATCCTCAGGGTCAATCAGAAATAACACAAAGCGAGGAAAGCGGAGACGGCCCAAGGTTTTACTGCTCTACACATGGTCTTACAACGCGATGCTGTGGCGAGACCTTGTGTCTCCTTAACTGGCCCTGTGGCACGCTGCCTACGTGAACGTATCACTTAATATGATTACGTTGTTGAGGGTAGAAATCTGTCCTTAACCTTGGGTTCCGCGAGTTGGAGTCGACCCAGCGCTGCAAGGATAATCTGAGATAAAAATAAGAAACAGTTTTGTGTTTTTTTACATGGCTCCTGCTAGGTATTTATTAGTGTTGAGTCAGGCTTTTTCGGACATGGCACTTTTTTTCTGTGCCCATCACTATTTGGGGATGAGGAATCGATTTTGGAGGATATTCAAAGTCCTTGCAAAGAACGTTTCTAAATGTCTTCACCTTTGTTAAACTCTGGAATATGGTTTTGGGTGTCTCGCTGGACGCTAACTCTTTCTGATAAGGCCCACTTAACCTGAAGAGGTATCTTTTTGATAATAATCTTTGGCCTCCCCAGGACACACTCTGCACCCCCCCCCCCCCCCATCCATCGACTTGTCTTTGAAGTGCGATCTCAAACTGAAAGGTTTGGATGGGACTTCAGTCAAGCTTACTCTATTTGATTGAGCAATAAAGGCCTCGCTGACGTAGATTAAGATTTCGTCTTAGAGCCTGGAATGTTCTTCCACTCGTTCTCGATCAGGGTTGATTTTGAACTCCGAAGCACTGGGATAAAAGGCTTTTCACCTGATGCCAAATCTGATGCTGCAGATTATAACCTTTATCTTCCTTAATTTGTACAAGAAAACAGGCAAAGATATTTACCTCCCTAAGTCATTTGTTCGTGAAATATTATGTAAAAATCTTCTTATTTTATCAATTTATTTTCTCCATAATTCCACCGTGCAGGTACATTGCACGTTCAACTTGTGGTAATGTATCTATAATTGCCTGTGCTGGAAGTCCTTCAGCAGACAGAATGTCAACATGGACGGTGGAGTCGGTGGACAGTTGACAGCCAATTCGGGCTTGCGGCCAGAATCCTCAGGTTCCATGCAGGATCACTGGAGAACTATTAGAGGGGGATTGTTGGCTATTTCATTCAACCACTAGATGGAAACAATAGTCTTCGCCACTACACTTAAACATGTTCTCTCTGTTTTCATAATGATTGCCAAGATTTCAACGGAGGTAAATCGACCTCTTTCACAAACAGTTGTCGAGTAAAGAGAGTAATTACTTGCTGTCACGTATTTGGATTTTTTTTTTTTAAATCAATAGCGAACGATACACTATAATATTTACTCGGCTGAGGGAGGCACTGGTACGAAAATAGTCCGAATTGACTTTTAATGGATTTGTTATTTTTTTGGTGTTGAATTGTGTTTCAAATGCATGCTGCTGACCATTTTTTCTTGCCAATTTCTAAAAAGACACATACAAGGCATGCGAGAGACCTCCAGCTATGGGTGATCGTTTTCCTTCTGCGGTGCTCCTTCATAAGCCAGGCGAAATGTGAGCGTCACTGAGTGCCCACCCCCCTTCCCACTGAGTGCCCACCCCCCTTCCTACTGAAGTCCCCGCTGGAAGCAGGGAAAGTTCAGTGTGGCGTTTGAAAGCGGTGGCTCAAGAGAGAGCAGACAAAGTCAATTCTGAAGAGATCCGTGTCCACCGATCCGGTAAACACCGTCAGCTCTAGACCTGCATGGCATGCTGTGGATTTAAGGACGCTTCTTCCTTGCCGCTCTCCGGGACTCGTGGGTACACAGGCTCGTCTTCTGCCCCGGTTGGCGTCCGAAGTTTCGGTCTCTCAGTTTGTAATAACGGACTTCATTCCCACTGGTGGGCTTTTTGCTATTCCGCCTGTTAGACTTTTTTTTTAATAACTAGTGGACTTTGTTCGATCGTGGATTTATCCAGTCACGGAAAGATAACACACGTTTTGACCTTCATACGTAATGGGCCACTAGTGTGGGTCTTCCTATTCTATCCGATTCGGTTGTTTTTTTTGTATGGACATTGCTTTGGAGGTGCAAACTCTTTTTTTGACATATGACAAAAAATGAGAATGGGTGGCTGTCCGTTGAAGATGGTTATTTTCCTATGGTGTCTGCTGGTAATTTCTGGCTCCAGCTTCGAGATAGGATCCTATGATCTGGAGCGAGGCAGACCAGCCAAGTGCGAGCCCATCGTTATACCAATGTGCCAAGGGATCGGCTACAACTTGACCCGCATGCCCAATTTCATGGACCACGACAACCAGAAGGAGGCTGCGATCAAACTCAACGAGTTTGCCCCGCTGGTGGAGTACGGCTGTGACCCGCAGCTGCGCTTCTTCCTCTGCTCCCTCTATGCCCCTATGTGCACGGACAAAGTGTCCACCTCCATCCCCGCCTGTCGACCCATGTGCGAGCAGGCCAGGCAGAAGTGTTCCCCCATCATGGAGAAGTTTAACTACGCCTGGCCCGACTCTCTGGACTGCTCCAAGCTGCCCACCAGGAACGACCCCAACGCCCTGTGCATGGAGGCTCCGGAGAACGACACCAGACCCGAGACCAAGAAGGGCGAGGGCATGCTCCCGGTGCCGCCCCGCCCCCGACATCCGGGCAGCGGCGGCGGGGGGTCCGGCGGCGGCTCAGGCCACTCGGGCGGCGTCCCGGGGTCCTGCGAGAACCCTGAGAAGTTCCAGTACGTGGAGAAGAGCCAGTCGTGCGCGCCGCGCTGCTCCTCGGCCGTGGACGTGTTCTGGTCGCGGCGGGACAAGGACTTCGCCTTCGTCTGGATGACGGTGTGGTCCACGCTGTGCTTCGTGTCCACCGCCTTCACCGTGCTCACCTTCCTGCTGGACCCGCACCGCTTCCAGTACCCCGAGCGGCCCATCATCTTCCTCTCCATGTGCTACAACGTCTACTCGGTGGCCTTCATCATCCGCTCGGTGGCCGGCGCGGAGAACATCGCCTGCGACCGGGAGAACGGCGAGCTGTACATCATCCAGGAGGGGCTGGAGTCCACGGGCTGCACCATCGTCTTCCTCATCCTCTACTACTTCGGCATGGCCTCGTCCATCTGGTGGGTGATCCTCACGCTCACCTGGTTCCTGGCCGCCGGCAAGAAGTGGGGCCACGAGGCCATCGAGGCCCACAGCAACTACTTCCACATGGCGGCGTGGGGCGTGCCCGCCCTCAAGACCATCGTCATCCTCACCATGAGGAAGGTGGCGGGCGACGAGCTGACGGGCCTGTGCTACGTGGGCAGCATGGACGCGGCCGCCCTCACCGGCTTCGTGCTCGTCCCCCTGGCCTGCTACCTGGTGGTGGGCACCTCCTTCATCCTGACGGGCTTCGTGGCGCTCTTCCACATCCGCCGCGTGATGAAGACGGAGGGCACCAACACGGAGAAGCTGGAGAAGCTGATGGTGAAGATCGGCGTGTACTCCATCCTGTACACGGTGCCCGCCACCTGCGTGATCGTGTGCTACTTCTACGAGCGCCTCAACATGGACTACTGGCGCTCCCGCGGCCTGGAGGCCCGCTGCGTCTCGCTGCCGGGCCGGAGGAACGAGGGCTGCTCGCTGGACGCCTCGGTGCCGGCGGTGGCCGTGTTCATGCTGAAGACCTTCATGTCGCTGGTGGTGGGCATCACCAGCGGCGTGTGGGTGTGGAGCTCCAAGACGCTGCAGACCTGGCAGCTGCTGTGCAGCAGGAAGCTGGCGGCGGACCGGACGCCCGGCGGGGGCAGGAAGCCATGCGGGGGGGTCACCTGCGGCAGCATGCACTGCCACTACAAGGCCCCCCCCGCCGTGGTCATGCACATGGCCAAGCCGGACCCCCACTCGGACAACCCCACGCACGTGTGACGCGCGCGTGGTGGTGGTGGTGGTGGTGGTGATGGGGGGAGTGGGTGCTGGGGTCGAAAGCACAGACGATGTACTGCATAGAGGGGCGAAGTCACGCCCCTTCGGGTACAGCCCATGGGACCTATGAGATCGAAAAATATGAATGGGGTGCAATGGAGAGAGAGTAATTATTTTCGGGTCCCAGTCTTTATATGCCCTGGATATCACATATGTTGTTTGTGGATTTAAATGATCATTTTTCATGCAAAGAAATGTATCACTTAAATCCACAAACAACATATGTGTGTAATCCGTGCAATATAAAGACTGGGACCAGAAGATAATTACTTTCTCTTCATTGAACCCCATACATATTTTTCGATCTCATAGGGGCGTGACTTGCCCACTCTATGAGGGCACGCTGACGGGTGTGTGGGGGGGGGGGGGGGGGGTGGGCACTGTGCACGTGCACTCACGTATGTGTTGCCGCCACGAAAACACAAGCGCACTCATGTTAACACACACACTTACACTTTGATGTACCCAAACACTTTATGCCCTGTGTAAGGAGCTGCTAGAAAAAGACTTTACCTGAACTGACTGATCTGCCGTTTTCTCTCGCTCTCTCGCTCTCTCTCACTCGCTCTCTGTGCTGTAGCCAAGGGACACAGCGCAGTGGCATCAGTCAGAAGGAACTATCATTAACAGTGTTCAAAGAGACATTACCAGTGTTGTTATCTCCTGCGTCTGTCAGGTTGTTTCCTCTGCAGTAGATATGCCCAGTATTGCAGAGAAAAGAGGAGGAGAAGAAGAATGAAAATGCATGGCAAATGTTTGTAAGGAGACGTCGTTTTGTGCTCCCTAAAAGTGGCATGGTTATCTGTATAAATGTGTATAGATGTGTTATTTATTGTAAATATATTTAATTTATGTTTACTTTGGCTCTTACCGGATCTACTGTTTTATTTGTTTAGATGCATTCATTAAAGCTTCAGTACTGAAGGTCAAGGGAAATTAAGTGCCTTTTTATTTTTTAAAGAAAGGATAATAAATTCTTCATACACAATGTTGAACCAATGTTTGGTGTTTGTTGTGCCTACATGAATCATGAACTGTGTACTGTAACCTAATCGCATTATTCATATTGAAGGATATTAAAAGGTATATAGCCCTGAAACACATCTCAAACAGCTGCCGTCACCTTGTTCTTCTCAATCTCCTGCAGCACCTCTGCTTCCCTCCTTGTCACTCTCTTGACACTTCTGACAGCGAGACTGCGCCAAATGCGTCGGCTTCTTGTATTTATTTATTTGATTCAAGTGCACAGTTCGTCCCCCACCCCCTGGCGTAGCTGACAATAATCCTCAAAGAGAATCATTGATGAATGGAGTGACTAACCATGGCAATGTAGCCTATTCATGTTTGCGTCTTCACCCTCGTCCTCAAAACGCAGGAGCAGCTTGCGGAAGAATGTATTTAATTAATGTTATAATCCCCCCCTCCCACACACACAGACACACACACACACGCACACACACAAAACCACCACCCCCACCGCCACCCCAACCCCAAATCACTATTGTACCCCCCTCTCGCTTTCGCTGTTGCGTTTGATCCCCATGCAAATACGCCCCACTTTGATCTGGGGGGACCAACGTGAAGTGGTGTTCAGCCCCATTGCAAGCATCCAATGATAGCCTTCAAATCTGGCACCAGCACATTGTAATTGAGTCTTATGACTGTTAATGCTAAAATGATGGTCCATTTAAATGTCAGCCTACGCAAACTTCACTAATTGAGGCTACTTTGATTGTAAAATATATCATATTTTTCTGGCATATGTTAAAATACGTATAGTTTCGATTTCCCCCCCCCCTAATTTTTTTTTTTTAAATAAATCACTTTCATTGGAAAAATTGGAGCTGACAGCTGTCACTGTCCAAACAAACAGCTTCTAGTTTTCACTGTGTTTGACAGCGGACATGATTGTTTATTGTGTCTGTGTAATCGTTCTGTGTCACCTCCATCTAATGGCAATGGCACCATGGAAAAATAGGATGACCGGGAGCCTGTTTTCATACGTTGCGTCACTGACTGCGTTACTGGCAGCCTGCTCGACGTAAATTCTTCTCGTCTTAACACAGCCATATTTCTGCTACCGTTGCCAAAGCCTTAAAGTAAAAGTAAAATGAACTTCTTACATTTGGAGATAATTACTCCAGAGCTCCCCTCTGTCCTGATGCACTACGAGCTACATATTGTTTATTTTCCATTTATTCTGCGTTGATTTACTTCCTACCCCCTACGGTAAATCAAAGTGGGATCGGGGGTTTTGTAGTAAATTAACCACATTTCCAGGTGTTACCGGGTTTCCTGGTTGTGTGTGTGCCACTTTAAACGACCCCTTTCCCGACTGCACTTACTCACCAGGTGTTTGGGGTCAGCCTCAAACAGGAGACATCACCGGCAATGACAATCATCTCCCCACTGCTTTCTCCCCACTGCTTCCCAGAAATCTGCGACAGTTCTGGTGGCGAGACGCCGTGTGTGCAGCACTGTTTAAAGTGCTGAGTTTTGCTTGGAGCGGGGATTGCAGCCAGAGTGCCTGGGCTCGGTGTTGATCAAGCCACATGTTCCAGTTCATGGGGTGCCTGAAAGGGGGGTTGGGGAGGGGGGGAGGGGGGGATGCGGGGGGAGTGGGGGGGTAAGCGTGCTTCCTCTCCGGTTTACACTCCAGTGACACGAGCCAGGGAGGCCAAACACTTGCTCTGTGAGACACAAACCAGCTTGTCCCACCTGCGCTCAACTACACACACACACACTACTGATTAGATAGAAGGAACAGGAATAGGAAGCGGTTTAAGCACATGGGCAGAATAACAAAAGAAAGGGAGAGGAAAGTGTTTTCTTTGACTTTTGTCTAGTCTGTCGCAGGATTCTACATCTATTTTTGCCTTGTTTTATCTTCCTCTACATTTCTTTTTTTCTTTTTTCTTTTCTTTTTTTCTGCCTCAAACTATTCCAAAATGTTTCCAGGTGGAATGTATCAAAATAATCAGCAGAGCCCCCCTGCTATACCTTTATTATGTTCTATCTGCTCCAGTTTCGGTTCCAGCGTATAAAGTCTGTCCTTGGGTTTTCAGGTCACTGACTGCTACTCTTCGAGCAGTACAGCGCGGTGCTTTTAAGGGAGGAAGAGAGTTCGCACAGTATTCTTTTGATGGAGGGGGTGAAAGAGTCTAAAAAGCAGCGTTTGTTTGAGATGCGGTTCCTCCTGGCGCCGGGAGCAGCCGGCGCGGACGCACGGCTGGGAGCACCTTCTGCAACGCACGCACCTGAGGTCGGCACGCCTGGACCGCTGCCAGCCAATCAGCACCCAGGGCCCGGGTCAGATCCCCACCTCGTCCTTCAGTACTGCCCAATTTCAGAGCGGGTGAGTCAGCCAAGGCCTGGCCCCCCGATGATTCACACTGCGAGTTTCCTTCTCTGGGCTCCTCTAGCGCCAGAGTCAGTCACAACAAGTGGGTCGTTCCACTGAACACTAAACCGTAGGGGATATTTTTCTGTGTTTCGTCAAAACGTAGAGAGACGTATTTGTCACAAGAAAACCTTGCGTTGTTGTAATCCCCCCCCCCCCACCCCCACCCCCCACTCGCACCATTATTCGTTTTTTCTATGAAAAGGTTGCATGTGTGCAATGTTAAATGCTAATAAGCTACCCCCGGTTGAGCCGCCGCTGCTGACACAATTGTTTGTGTGTGCCGGAGACGGGGAGTGGAAGCCCCTCCATCTGGTCCCGCTCTGATGAAAGGGGATCGTTACGGCATCACGGACCCTTGCTTCTGCACCTACACCCCCCCCCCCCCCCCCCCCCCCCCCCCCCCCCACTACCCCCCCTCCCCCCGAACACCCCACCTCACCCCACCCTTAAGGGGACTGGGAGGGGAGGGTGGAAGAAAAGAAAGCATCCTTCATTACCCCCCTCCCCCCCGCCCCCCTCACCCCGCCCCCCCCTCCCGGAGCACTATCCCTTTCCTGTGCTGTTTTGATGTGTAAATGAGCGCATTGAAAACCTGCAGGCCCCCAAAGAGATGCTTTCCATGAAAATGCGGGCAGTCGGAGAGCACCAGTTCACACACAGCCCCGCTAGCCCTCGCAAATGGCTTCCCAGCAGTGCTGATAGAGACGCACGGCTAATTGCGCCCGCTGCACGCACACACACACACACACACACACACACACACACACACACACACACACACACACACACACACACACACACAGACACACACACACACACACACACACACACACACACACACACGTACGTACGCACACACACACACACACACACACACGTACGCACACACAGACACACACACAAATACTAACAGACACTTAAACATGCAAACTTAGACTTATTCAAACCAAACACATGCCCACTAATACGAACACAAAACGTACACACACCAATACAAGATCTTAACCACATAAAACACATACCCCGTTCCATATACACACACAGAAACACATGAACTCACTCATGAACTCACTCATACACACGCTGACAGACAGACAGACACAAACACACTCACTAACAGACACTCACTAACAGACTTTATACATCAGTACCTCCCCCCCCTCTCTTCCCCGTCACACACAGGAACACACACAAGTAATCACACACACACACACACACACACACACACACACACACACACACACACACACACACACACACACACACACACACACACACACGCACACGCATAAAAAGTATGAAATCGTAATCACACAAAAAAAACACGCAAACAATCTTAATCATGTTAAACACACACATATCTTGACTAAGTCCAAGCAGGGCCATATAGGTCTAGGATGATGGATTCTTCTGGCTAGTGGAGTGTGAGAGAATGCTACACACAAGTATACACGCATTCATATCTACGACAAGAAAGATGCATGCAGAAAAGTGGACAGCTGAACTTTGCAAGTGGATTGCAGTGTTTACAACATCAATAAAATGACATTTTTTATTTAGTTTATTCGTCGTCGTTAAGAAGACTTGAGCATCAAGGAATTTTAAAAGGTTTTGTGGAAGGGGAAACTCACAGCAGGGATGGCTGAATAATAATACAGTCCCTGCATGATGTCATCAAACAGAGACTCGCTATTCAAAATAATCTCATGCATTGCAAAATAACAGCAACGCTTCCATAAATGTTTATCTTCGATGAGTAAACCAAGCATACTCAGAAATTCTTCTCCAGTTTTGGAAGTTACAAGGATGATCCAAGGGTGACAGTTGCAAACCTCCGTCAATGACTATGTCTTTCTTCTTTTGTGTTTATCCTTCGATCTTCCATTTGCTCAAACAATGATCATAAGAAAATGACTTATGATGAACTCATTATTTATAAATTAAAAAGTTCAAACTATTTGGGATGAAACCTATAATGAATTCAACTCACTCGCAGCATAAACAGTCGAGATCGATTAGCACAAATATTATTTAAACTCAGAGCAACCTACAGCATGCAGGACAACACCGCAGAGGACAACAATGTCAAGTCCTTTTTTAGACGGAATCCCCCCCAAGCCCCCACCTCCTCCTCTAGTTTCTTGACCTCATTTTTAGCTCGTCGTTACGTTCCTGATTATTGACTACCATTGGGGACCAAAAGCAAGGGGTTAAAGGTCACAAGCTATTAAAGGTATAGTGAATATAATCACAAAGTTTTTGCTGCATATTTTCTCCATGTATTCTCCCACCTTCCTTTGATCCACAGGCAGAAGAAAGCAAGCTTTCTTATTCCTCTGTACTCAACCCCTACACCCCGTCTGCCTGTGGCTGCAGAGGCAGATGAATCACTGAGAACAGAGCTGTTTTCTCTCTTTCTCTCTTTATCTCTCTCACTCTTTCTCTCTCTCTCTCTCTCTCTCTCTCTCTCTCTCTCCATCCTTCCCTTTTTCTCTTCATCTCTCCCTCTCTCCGTGTCGCTCGCTCTCTCTGAAGCACGTAGCGTCACTGTGATCACGGTTAATCGCCTTTGCCACCGTCTGCCAATCGCCGCCGCTGCATTCATCTCTCTTTTTCACCGCTCTCACGGACTCCCCTGCCTCTTCCTTCCCAATTAGACAACGTCAAGATGGCTGGTGTCCCCCACCTCCCCCCTCCCCCCCTCCCCCAACCACCTGGGAGTGCTGGCTGTTTGAGCGGAGAGGAGAGGAGGTCAGTGATAGCGAGCATTCGTTTGAGGGTTAAATCATGGCGGGGCCTTTCATCGTGTTGTTCTGTTGCGCGATCAGAGGCACGGGATTATGTAGGTCAGACGCTGGAGAGGGGAGCAGCGTGGCCCTTTTGTAGCTGCCATTTTTATTCAGTTGCTAGGCAGCACCCGCTCTAATCTCTTGTACCAAAGAGGGAGAGAGACACAAGGAGACACACTGAGAGAGAGGGCGAGAGAGAGAGAGAGAGAGAGAGAGAGAGAGAGAGAGAGAGAGAGAGAGAGAGAGAGAGAGAGAGAGAGAGCAGGAATTACAAAGGACAAGAGAGAGAGGGCAAAAAAACCTTGAAAACAACATCAACAAAGAAGACAAAACCGCGCGTGGCCTGCTTTTAGAAACACTCTAAAGAAAGGGAGTGGAAAGGGCACAGGATATGAGAATCTGATCACGAACCAGCAACCTCCTCCAGCTTTTCTTTCTCTTTCTCTCTCTTGTTCTTCTTTACATCATTCCAGTTTGTCCACTGGTCACTGTTTACTGTTCACTGTTCGCAGTTCAACCTGCCAGAGCACCACACGCAAAACAAACCAGAACTTTCACTCTTCTATCGCCATTTCGCTATTGTTGGGAGATGCAATTGTTTTTTAAGTAAGGCCAGGGCATCTATGTCTATTTCAGACATTTAAAAAGTTCGAAAAAGAAAAACAGCTAAACTAACTTTCAATCTTCTATCCCCCCTTTCTACCTGCGGCCACATGCATTTGCAATATGTAGGTCCATGTACGTGTGCATTTCATACAGGGTTGACAAATAAATGAATACACAGAACAACCAGACTTAACTTTCACTCTTCTATCAGACCTTATCCAATGCACATCCTTAAGCTAGGCTAGGAACTATCAAGTGGAAA
>NC_044063.1:14569021-14646521 GCF_902167405.1 Gadus morhua
TCTCTCTCTCTCTCTCTCTCTCTCTCTCTCTCTCCCTCTCTCTCTCTCTCTCTCTCTCTCTCTCTCTCTCTCTCTCTCTCTCTCTCTCTCTCTCTCTCTCTCTCTCTCTGTGGTCCATGCTTGAGAGCAACTGTTAGGTACACACTGCCATGGAAAAAAGTGCATTACAGAAAGTGGCAAAGATTGTGTAATTTAAAATAATTGTATTAAATGGGGCATTATTTTTTATTTAGACGCCAGGGTGACATTGAAAGAAAAAAAGTGGCGTATTTGCTGCTCCTATAAAGGAAAGGTCTGAATGAATGAAATTATCCTTGAGTCTTTTTCTCTCTCTCTCTCTCCCCCCTCTACCTCTCTTTTCTGTTTCGTTCTTTCACCCTCTCTCTCACTCTCTCGCGCTCTCTCTCTCTCTCTCTCCCTCTGTCTCTCTCTATGTCTCTCTCGCTCTTTCTCTCCTGTCTCCTGTCTGCAGTCTGCTGCCTCCCCAGGACTGGAGTCCTGTCGCGTCACACTGAAGGGCCACTCAACCTGGGCGGATATTCTTTCCCTCACATCTGCTATGAATTTACCCCTGCCAAGCCATTCAGAGGCTCCTTTATGAAGCCGTCAGCAGCCCCTGTGACTGCTTCCCATTAAATACACACACACACACACACACACACACACACACACACACACACACACACAGACACACACACACACACACACACAAACACACACACACACACACACACACACACACAAACACACACACACACACACACACACACACACACACACACACACACACACACACACACACACACACACACACACACACACACACACACACACACACACACACACACACACACAGATAGGTATGCACACTGACACACAAACAAGTACACATGCATGCACACTGACATAGACATAGATTTTTTACACCACATTTAAACCCAGCCTCACTTCATCGCTAGGCCCCTGACTCAGGTGTTTGCCGAAAATAACATGGCCAAAGTGAAAAGTTTAACTCTAAAACGGCAAGGGCTGTACGGGCATGTAAACCAAGGGAAAGAAAAGCCCTGTGAGATTGAATCCTTATGAAGTAATCAATGTGGATGCTACTGGTTCAGAGGGAATATAGCGGGAATGGAGCATAAATGGATGGTTTCATATCCATCTGTCATAAAGTACATCAGAGTGAAGTGCATTGTTAGAATTTCGACCTTAAAAGTTATAGGCTTTGGGAGTGTGCTTCCACCCCATATCCCCCGGGGTAAACCCCATTTTAAATGGTGATGAGAGAAGAGATTATTTAACTATTTTATTGCTACAAACAAAAAACGTACATGTTTAACTTAATCATAGAGAATATGGACTTAATATCATAACATTTTCTTGTTTCCATGATATCGACTACAGTACCCTAGCATGACATTGCTAGACCAATTCACAAATGCGTATTAGTCTCAAGCCTCGGGATGCATTGGGATAGACTTTCAACCAATCACCGCAAGGATTAGTGTGAAACATCGGCGGCAGCCATCTTGTTTGTTTGTAAAAAAGGCCTTAAAGGCGCTCATCATATCAATACCCCGCCCCATATTAGTTAAACGGATGCGATTGGCCCGACCCAGGCCAGGTCTGCTGTGAACAGGAGGGGTGCTGGACGCATACACCAGAGGAAACATGAGCTCGCAGATTCGCCCGGTTCCTATGGCTGTCACAACCCATGAGTTTGCTGTTAAAGTATGAGGGGAATGGCCATGAACCACACACTTATACCAAAAATATAAATAAAATCTAAAGTATTCAAAATGTCATGATGACACACACTATTAAACACTTTAAGAACTTGAAGAACATTTAATATGAGGGAACACAAGCTGCAGAGCTTAAGGTGCCTCGACTTGCAGCCCGGATGCGAGGCCAAGTAGGACGTCCTGGCCCAGCCTTTATCATGTGTCTACCTGCCAAAATGAGACAGCAGGCTACAACATCACTGATATGCAAATGTAGCCTGATCCTCGTGAGAGATCCAAACTTTGTTTCAAAAGGACTCTGGGATCCTCTCTCAGGGGTAGAGCCCTCTGTCTCCCCAATAGAGAACTTCGTCTATATGTATGCAACCCCCCCCCCCCCACTTTAACTTTGCTTATATCATCAAAGGATAGGGTGCGCTTCAGTGGAGGAAGTGGGGGGGAGAAGGGTGGGTCTGTAAGCTCAGTTCTGTGAATAATGTATTAATAATCATTCATTTTTGAACTGGCTGCCAGGATGGGGGGGGGGGGGGGGGGTAGGAATGTGGGGCATGTCGCGATGTGGTCATATGAGTGTGTTTTTGAACTTGATTTTCAGGTCACCTTTATGCTCTGTAAAATGATTATGTCACTGTCTCTCTCTCCCCCTCTCTCTCTCTGGCAGACTGTCGCGGGCCTTTTTTTCTCTTCTTCTTCGTCTTCTTCCTTTTTTTTGTTACTAGTTTCCCTGTCCTCATTTTCCTTTTCCTCTGCCAAAGTGTCTTCCGACTGAGCTCAATCAAAAGTGTGCCAGCGCATAACTTCAGACTTCTTCACCTCTATTGTATGTCGAGTTCAGGATTCACTCCACACACACACACACACACACACACACACACACACACACACACACACACACACACACACACACACACACACACACACACACACACACACACACACACACACACATGTACACAGATCATAATGTCCATCTCCAGCTCTTGTGACCGAGAAGGACAAATTAGTAACATATATTGAGACTATGAGACTTTTTAATCATAACCCTTGTCTCATGTCATCATGTCATCCCGTATAATAGAAAGCTGAACCAATAACTTCACAATGCCACAATTCCACAATGGCTTCATTATGTAACAAAACTGGATCTGCAGTATGTCTAAACAAAGGACGTCCTTGCTTTAAGGCTTGTCTGTTTCCCTGTTTCAAAGAGCCTCTGTTCTTTCTTGGTTGCAGGCGTATATGGAAGAAGCAATATTAACCCATCCCTTCATTAAATGCACAATACAGCTTGTCTTTACCCTGATGTGCTGGGAACCTTCAGCGGAGATCGAGAGTTGTAAACATGTGTTTGCCCGTTGCTAGTTGCCCTCCGAAGGGAGTTGGGCCTGTAAACGGTACAGGTCAATATTTGCTGAACAGTCCTACCTGCGTATCCCCCAATGGCATCGATAGATTTTGTCACTCAGACAAGGTTCAAAGGTTGTGTGTGGGTAGTGTCTGTCAGTTAGGGGTTTAAGCAGGCAAAACATTTAGCATCCATCGTTTAACAGTTAGTGGAAGGGAAAATGTAGTTTTTCTTAAAAAGGTAAGGGTCTAGTTGGTTGTTGATATATTTTGTGTGTGTGCATGTGTGTGCGTGTGTGTGCGCGTGTGTGTGCGTGTGTGTGCGCGTGTGTGTGTGTGTGTGTGTGTGTGTGTGTGTGTGTGTGTGTGTGTGTGTGTGTGTGTGTGTGTGTGTGTGTGTGTGTGTGTGTGTGTGTGTGTGTGTGTGTGCTGGCATTCTGACAACGACAGGAATATTAGTATCTATTTTTTCTGACACACACTGATATGTATTTTGCCACAGTACTGGGCCTCACTCTGGTAGGTGATGACAGAATGTCCCCGGGGCGGTTGAACTGAACCGATACTTCAGTGCATGCAAGAATCCTCCCTGAGATTGCGCTGTAAAACTAATTAAAACCAAACACTGAGGCTCGAGAACAGGGGCCTCAACGACAGTTCAGAGTCTAGACACATCAATGGAGCGCTGCCTCGCTTTTGGTTCATTCAAAAAAGTCAGAGCGCAACAACAAACAACAAACAAACCAACCAGATTCTAATTATTTTCAAAGTTATACATCTTTCACAGAACGAAGGCCACCACGGGCCACGTGAGAAACAGCATTCACACTGGTAGCGCTGGCTGCAACACGGTGTAATTACTTCATCTCCAGCGCGCTGCAATGCGTAGGATGCGGACAGGGAGGAATGCGTGCACTTGTATGTATACTTTATGAGCACATGCTCAGTGGGATGGACCCCGGCTCTCCCTAACCCTAAGTAGTAGTTGAACACTGTATAAAATCTCGTCACTAACAGGATTTATTTTTGACAGTTTGAAATGAAGACGAAGACGAAGTTTCGGGCATTGGTTGTCGTTGTTTTTTTTCAATGCAGGCAACTGTAGTGCTGGCCCTCGCAACTATTGGCGGTTCATTCTTTGGACGTTAGTCAGTGGACAACAGAGTCCAACACAAACAGCTACCCGGGGAGTCAGTCTGCTAGGCCAATACTGAGCAAGACTAACAGTCCACAATAGCCTTTCCCTTTTTTTTTTTAATTGCTTGTTTGGTTTTTTCAGCCCAAAGTATCTTATTCTGAAATGGACCAATCATTAACAAATCAGCCGATTCTAAATTCTTGGAATGGAAAAGCCTTTCTTAGTCCCCCTCTCTATACGGACTCAAAGATGGTCCAATATTCCAGTTTCCTGTGCCATACATTTGTGTCTATTTGTCAAATCAATAAGCGACATAGCCTATTAGAAAGATGGTTTGCTGGGGAGTGTTAATTTGGAAATTAAAAATGAGCTCATGGCAAGATTCCCGTGGATTAATTGTCGTCCAGGCAGAGGAGCAGTATCCCAGTAGACATCCACAGCCGTTTAGCACGAGAACCTCACGCCTCTCCACCTGTTGCATCTAGCTCATAACAATGGCCTGCTCTCCACACCTTACAATACTTTCCCACTGTCCCTCTGTCTGAGCCCTGCAAAGCTATGTAGAAGGGCGCACTAACTTTACTTTCTATAAAAATATAAATATAATGACTCATATAATCAAGATATGCATCATTTGAAAATGATTATTTGTATCATATAAAAATGAAAGGATACTACACTTTCAAAGTGTGTAAATGCAATGGCATAATGCAACATTACTATATCGGTCACAATATTGCTTTAAATACCATTTAAGACGTTTTAAACAAGTAACCGACTCAGCAATAAGGGACAGGCCTACATTCCACTATTTGAGGGCAATACTGAGTTATAGTTTATTGTAAAGGTAAACATGTTTTAATCTGTGTTTGTAGTCTGAGAGACATTGTGTGATTAAAATCACAATATCAGTTGTGTATTTGACCGCAGGCCAGTGAAGGAATGCTAGCGAAGATAGGACAAACGGGGGGCGGGTGTTTGGTGCTTATCAACAGTCATTGTGCAGCGATCTTTACAAGCTGAGGGCAGCAGAGAACAGACCTGACCTGAACACATAGGCCTAACTTTAACCAGAGGTATTTTGCATTAATCCACAAAACATGGACAGTGTTTATTTTGGCACATGAGAGTTCAGAGATCCAGATAATAAACTACATTGCGTGACAACGCACATATATTTAATTAAGATGCCTGAGGAATCTGCCTAAACATTTTATTCAAAACCTTGCCTTAAATCATTTATTTTGGACAGTGTACTTGGAAACTGACAACCATGTAGCATTAACACATAAAGTATGGTACACCTTATCTGCAATTAAAAACATGTTTGGGTGAAGAGAAGGAAGATTTATAGTTAATGTAGCGGTTTTCTTTTGATTTATCTGCAAAAAGAGCCCACTCCAACGAAAACGTTAGCACATTTTATTACAAAACGAAGACATCAGTCTGGAATCTGGTGCCAACCATATCTTGTAAATGATCACAAACGTGAGAGTTGGCAGTGACATCTGGGCCTACACGAAACACTCACCTCCACCACAAAGAAGCAGCAACACCATGCTCTCCATCCACAGCCTTTATTGTCTTTACACGTGAACATCCCCGAGCCTCCGTGACCCACCTGACCATAGTTTTTAGAGACTATAAATATATATATAAAAAAAAATAAGTGTAAAAGACTTATAATCGAGAAAAAAAGAAAAAGAAGCATTTACAACACGTTAGGTAGCCTATTATATTGATGAGGGCAGTCGCTTTTGCTTGTATTCAGAAAATAACTTCCAATTTCCAACAGTGATTCTTATCTTTAATGGAACTCTTAATAATGGGAAATTTTACGAAAAAGAAAAAAAAAGCACAAGGAAATAGAATGCTCTAGCTAACAATGTTGCCAAATAAAATACAATTAGGAAAGCCGGTTTGATGACAACGGCTAGAAAAACGCCACATCACAGTACGCCAAGGGGGAAAGCAACTTAAAACGTCTGCATAAATACGCATGGCCACCGCCAGATAATACCAAACTTTAGTAGCAGCGTCTTCCAAACTTTAGAAATAAGTTGCTGCCATGTTACGGTCAAAATTATTCTCAGAATATAACGGCACTCTGTCTAGTATGCCAATGCAAGACAAGACAAGTTGAGAGCCAAGGCTTCCCAGCACCTTGTAAGATCTCACTTTCTGCCACCCCGCCAGGGAAGCCAGGTGCTGCACTTGGTTAGCCGGTAGATCTCAGAACAATGTGCTACAGCGCCACCTTGTGTACCAACATGTGTACCAACATGTGTGACCAGAGCAGTATCCAAAGTATTGGCTTTTCATTATTCCATTTGAGTAGTTTGTAGATCACAGTTACAACTGTCACAGAAATCCCACCGGGAGATGTAGTTGCGACAAAGGAAAGTCAAATGCACCAGTTGCTTGGCAATCTTGTATAAAAGGGATAAGACGAACAGATCACGTATATTAATTATACAAAAGCCAGGAGGAAAAAACTTTACCAGTTTAAAATGGCTGTCCGTTTCTAAATGCATATATTTTTGTAATTCGGATAAAGAATTTGGTTTCACAAAAGGTTTGCATATTTGGTATACCTTTTACGAAGGAATTGTTCAGTTTGTAGTGGTACCAATTCCTCTATATCAGGCCAGTCAAAAGAATACGAATTAGGTTAAGCCTGAACAGTTTAAAAGCTTTCTGAAGTCCCGCCCCCCTTACACTAACTTTACAACACCATCCCTGGCCTGTGTCAACCAGAAGGTGCATGTCTGAAAAAGTTGTATATAAATATGACTGTCTGCAGTCATTAGTATGTACACACGATTTGGGATGTTGGAAACGGTTCAACAAAGACGCACAACTTTAGGGTGAGCTCCCCCATGCACTGAATGCAGTTAGCAGAAGTGAATTAAAAAAACCTAAACTAAAGTGGCCGTACAGACCTCAAAGTCTCAAATAAAGTACTATTAATCACTGAGAACAGGCTTTGAAGAGAGAATGGGGAGGAACGCAACGCTGAAAAGATGACTCCTGATGGTGGATGTGGCTGGACTGTGTGTTTGGCCTGAGGAAAGAGAGGAGACACTGATAGACTAGACAGGGTGTGTTAACACAGATGGCAAATACAAATCAGAGGGTCACTGTTCACAAGTATCGTATCTGCTTCTACCTCGGGGGGGGGGGGGGATCATTTACCAACCTATAGGTCGGGCCAAATTACACAAAATTACACAAAAAAAACGTGCTCCGAGGTCAGAATTTCGAAAATGTCATGTGTTTTTAAGAGCTTGTGAGTCATTCTCATCACCTGAAATGATTATTTATTTTGGTTTCGAAAAGAAAAAAAAAGAAAAAATAAATCACTAAAATTAAACATGTTACAAATATAAATCAGTTTTAGATATTTTTCTCTTCTTCTTCGAATGTTTGTTTTTCAAAATACAAAAAAAACAAAATAAAAACATTTCCCCAGACAAAGACTTGACTTGAGTCCTGTTTGTCTAGCTGTGGGAGGAGGAGGAGTAGGAGGTCGGAGGTTCTCGAGTATTTTGTCATACCTGGTGCAGAAATTAAAGCACAAAAAAAACAAAAAAACAAAAAAAAAAACAAATAAGCACCGTGGTCTTCATCGTTGTTTCTGCCTCTTGGAATGCCGCTGGCTGGACTGCTCCTCGTCGCTGCTCCTTCTCCCTCGCTCCCCCCGCCGCCGAGTTCTCCGCGCCTCCCGCTCGCTATCGCTCTCCTGTTCCTTGTAATCCCGCTTGGACGAGGTGGCCGCCGAGCGCTTGCTCCTTCTCCGGCTGCTCCCCTCCTCTTCGTCGCTCCCGCTCTCCTCCTCCTCGGGGTCACTGGCGTCGCCCTTCGTCTTCGGCTTGGCCTTCCTCCCCTGCGCCGACGTGTCTCTCCTGGACCGGGTCGACTTGCCGTTCTGCGCCTTCTTCGAACCCTTCCGCTTTTTCTCCTCCACTGCCTCGTCAATCTTGTCCTCTTCCTCCTCCTCCTCTTCCTCCGAGCTGGCGGGCACCCGGCTGACGCGTTTGCGCGAGCGGCGCCGCAGGTAGCTGAGGCCGGGCAGCAGCTTGTGGAGCAGCTCGGTGAAGCTCTGCTCCGTCTTGGCCATGCAGGCCAGCACGGGGCTGCTGTTCTGGTTGTACTCCTCCGCGTTGGAGAACACCAGCTTCAGGTCCTCCAGGAAGTCCTGGGCGTGGCGGTACGAGCCCTGGGAGAACTTGCCCAGCATGGTCTGGAAGTCCATGGGCGTGGAGATGACCTCCAGGTAGTCCTCTGCCTCTTCCAGCGAGACAGGCTCCCTGGGGGGGGGGGGGGGGGGGGGGGGTGTTAGGAACAGTGCGCGTTAACGAAACCGGCTCAACAAGGTCCTCTGTCCACAAGTGTAATGTTTTGAGCAGCGCTTTCTCTGCTGTTGATTAGAAGTTGGTAGCTGGCTACTGTATCCAGTTAAGAATTTCGTATATAAAAAAATATAAATATATTTTTTTTATAAAAAAAATAATGGACCATCAAATATACCTCAAAAGTCCACAGTGAGATTAATAACACCATATTTTCTGTGTTTACCTGAAGGGCCAGCTGTGGCGGAACTTGATCAGTTTCTGCAGGATCTCCTCACAGCGCTCAAGTTCCTGTGTCTGCCTGCGTACTCCGGACTTGGAGTTCAGACGCACCTGCACACACACACACACACACACACACACACACAGACAAACGCACACACAAGCACAAACAGGATGAGCTACTGATTCACACATTGTATGAATACTACAGAAAGTAGATTAGGGCTGGGTGATTTGGCCTAAGAATATAATCTAGAACCATTTAAAGAAACAGACAATTTTCCCAGTTTTGCAGTTCAACCATTTCACTAACCGTGGGAAAGTAAAAATGCTAATTAAAACAATTAAAATGACCCAAATCCTATACTAGTCATATCTTTGACAATTGCAGATGGACTGAGTAGCAAAATAATTTATTTTGTTTCAATGTTGAAAATCCAATTGTAAACCAATAAGGGTTAAGGTGTAGGCAGTGGGAACAGAAATGTAGGGTAGATGCGTTTTGGTTTTTAAAACCGATTTTCAATAGTGGCATTTCAGATATGCTCATTGAATCTTGCGAATGCGTAAATATATTTTAGAAGTGGTTCCGTCATTGACTTGGATGACCCTAGTCACAGAAAATACTGCAACTAAATAACATAGTCAATCTGAAGCAGACTCTCCAATTAGGTTATGCTTGTTTCTTACCAGTTCATCGATGTCTGCTGGGAAGTTGGGGCCAGACTTCGACTTGGTACCCCGTCCACTGGGGGGCGACTGCTTCTTCGACTTGCTCTTGGATGTCTTCGCGACCTTCGAGGATTGTTTTATCTTCTTCCTTGGTCTCACTGTAAAATAAGACCGGTTCGTTTATGAAAGGCTTTACAGTTTCAATGGTGTTATGCATTATCAAACTCTAATATGACATTTTTATGTGATGCTTATTTTGTTGTAACATTTTAAGAATTTAGATAAGAATGTTTGACCAATTTAGCATTGAACAAATGCAAACGTCTGCATGTGTGAATGAAGTTGGGGTCCACTGAGTGAGTTCTATGGATGGGCATAGACAATTGAACTGTCTATTCGATTCTCTTTCTCCCCCATTGTCTTGGTAGAGACAAGCTGGGGGACGGGGACGGGGGGACGGACGACGACTATGGGATGGTTGAAGGAGCAGGAGACAACCATGTCAGGGAGCTTTAACCTCAGCCCTCCGGACACAATGGTGCCTCACGACCTTGACCGGGGGGTCTGAACCAACACAGGAACGACCTGCCACATACTCTCAGTCAAGCCAGGCTGAAGGCCTGGGACATCAAAGCATGGCATTGGCCTGAGCAATTCCACACACCACTGAGTCAGGGGAGGACTGGGGGGGATGGGGGCAGTGGACTAATTCTTCTCCATTGCATTCCTGCCAATCCAAAATCAACCGCAGCATTTCCCTCACTGGAATCTCTTTAGCTTCACCCGTTGGTGCTCAACAAAACAGGTTTATACGATACCACACAAGCTCCAGGCTGAGACGGTTGGACCATGGATTGTTAATGTTCTTTAATTAGAACCGTAGCTCTCATATCGGAAAAATCTGTCTAAAAAGACAATATGTGCGTGCATGTCCAAACACACATTTTCCGATGTGTTTAAAGAGCTTTGCAAATCATGAGGGTTGTACATTAATGGAACCGGCTTGTGCAAAACATGTGCTTTCTGACTTTAATAGGCTCACAACACGGGGATCCTTCTCTAATAAAACAGAAAGACAGTGTTTCTCACGGATACTCACAGCTGTGGCCAATGGCCTTGTAGTCCTTATCGTCTTCATCGTCCTCGTCTTCCTCCTCAGAGTCTTCATCTTCTTCTTCCTCTTCTTCATCCTCCTCCTCATCAGTGTCTTCGTTATAATTCCTGTCCAACAGAGAGTAGGATTACAAAAAACGATTTGTAGTATTACAGCAAGAAAGGGATCAAAAGAGCAAAAACGACACCGAACTAAAAACCTGAATAACAGATGCCCATGAGGCCTAGTAGGACAGCAAAGTATGCAAGAACTTACAAAATAGCATTACACTGCGTAAATTAACATGACGCCCCCACTAATGAGATGGCCCCTCATTGTCTAACCGGGGCCCAGCAGGGGAGGGCACTGGGAGGGAGATGGTGGGGTTTACCTTCCTCTGGAACAGCGGCGGGCCACCAGGGGCTGGCAGGCCGGGCACAGCCACTCGCCAGCGGGGATGCGGTACAGCGCCGGGCGCAGGCAGAACAGGTGGAAGGCCTTGTTGCACTCGTCGCACAGGATGAGCTTCTCGTCGTCTCCTGCAAGACGTCAGGGGGTGTGGGGTGAGAGGGCGGGACAGAGAGAAACCACCTTTTCCTACAGCTACGCTCACTGACGCGGTGGCGAGTCACCATGGAACATTGCCGCATTTTTCTATAGCTGCACTTAATACAATTGATTAAGAGAGTCAATTGAATACATATTGCGACGATGGAAAGGGAAAGTAAAACTATTCACAAACTGTCACTTAACCTGTCGCCTGCAAACTGTTACTACGATGACACGGGTCGTGCAAGGTCAGTCAACAAACACAGATGTAAACATCTAGGTTCCTGAGTTTGAAAGTTCGCTAGAACCTCTGCAGTGCCAAGTGCCTGTGTGCCCTAGAGAAGAGAGCCCCCGTGTTTGATACTTGTGCGTTTACACCTGTTCACCTGGGGGCCTGGAGGCCTGCATGTAGACCTGCCTGACACTACTAGTCTGCCCTGCACTGCGCAGTCTGCCACGCTGTCTGGGGCTCAACTCCCCCAGCAGGAGGACAGCGTGGCGCTGTGGGAGCGCTAGACGGAGAGCAGAAAGCAACCAGTCAGCAGGATGTAACACGACTGGCTCCTTTTAAGCGCAGTCACGTCGCCCCTGAGTCTATTGGGACGAAAAATGAATGGGGCAAAGTAAGCTTGCTCGGGTTGCTTTTTCAGAGAAGAACCTGCTTCGAGGAACGGCGTTCCGCTGACACCTACTGCTACTGGAGGAACGGCGTTCCGCTGACACCTACTGGTAGGAACTAGCGTAGCATTCATTGAATAAAGTCTGGCTGATCATGCAAAAGTTTAAATGTGTACACAGTACAGGTTCATCTACCTAATGATTAGACCAAAACAAAATGTAACCATCCACTAGTAAAAGCTTTACATTTTGTAGCAGCATAGAGGACGCATCAGCCAGCGGTCGCCTACCTTTCCGGCGGCAGACTTTGCAGCGGGCGTTCTCGGCGGACATGTCCCACTTGATGCAGGCGTCCAGCATGCCGAGCAGGACGTGCATGCGGGAGAAGGTCTGAGCCTCGCGGATGGTGGACTTCCAGTTCTCTACAGCGGTAGCAACCTGCGGAGACACGGGTGGGTCTTGGTTAATTACACCGGTGGGACTTTTTAAACTAGACCCACTGCTCCTCTTGACTATATAATGCAAAAGACACCTCCATGAGGAGGTGTCTTTTGCATTATATAGTCAAGAAGAGCAGTGGCCTCTAATATGACTCCTCCAATAGGTCTGAGCACTTTAAGAGCATGTTGATACATATCAACGTGACACAGCGGGATCAACGTCTACAGGCGGCCAAAACAGTGAACCGATCGAGTCCAAGAGAATTAATTCCGTTCTTTCCGACATGATTCATAACTCTGACGTTAGTTTTGGCACTAGTTTTTTTTATTTTATTTTTTACACGGGCCGTTTCCCCCCGGATCGTCTTAAGGACTCCCCGCTTTGGCTGCGGTCCAACCCTAGGGAGCTCCTTCCTCACCCTGGCCTCCTCCGCCAGCTTCTTCTCCTCGTCCACCTCCTCCGCCTTGCTGCTGCTAGCGCCGCCGCTCTCCTCGCCAGCCTGCTTCTTCTTCTTCTTCTGCTTGGGCGCCATGAAGCCCTGCAGGAACTTCTTGATCACACACGCCTGGATGGTGATGATGCACTCGCCAAAGTCCTTCAGGCTCTCCATCTTGGACACCTGTGTGGACACGAAGGTAGGGATGAGCTCACAGGAGTATGACGGGGAAGTACCGCCCAAATAACTGTTTGTAGAAACACAACAACAAACAATACAAATGGGGAAACAATTAATCCCCTTGTGTAATCGGCATAATGTCAGCTACCCATTTCCTTATAGTCGATGGTCACAATCGATCAACGTCATATAGCCAGACAGACGCCCTCACCTCATCCTCAATGTCTGTGTTGTCTTCCAGGTATCCCAGTCCTCCTTTCTGGAGCCTGGAGGCAACCTCCAGGATGTCGCTGCGCAGGTACTTGAGCAGCTCCTGGTGGCCGTGGCAGGTCCTGAGGCCCGGCTTTACCTTGCGGCTCAGGTGGATGGAGTGGAGGATGTCCTGGTATCTGTGGACGGGCAAAACATCGCCGTCAACATCACTCAAACTCCAAAAAATAAACCAGGTACTGGCGTATGCACCTCCTTCCGTATATACGGCGTATACGTTCACCTGTTCTGTATCTTGGCCTTCAGCTCGCTCTCTCTGACCCCCTGAGGATGCAGACTCTCGACCAGCTCCTCCAGATCTGCTGCAGTTTCACACACAAACCTGCACACCGTCCACAAAAAAAACCCCGTTGAGCTAGAGCCATAAAGTTGTGACGGATACATATGCTGTATCCTAACCCAAGCTCAAAACTCGGACCTGGAGTGTGGCGGACAGCATGCCCTTACCAGAGGTTTTGTCCCTGCTTGGGCACCGTGGTCTGTGTACGGACGTCGGCGGCCGGCCCCGTCTGAGCAGTTTCACTCATACCCCCGTCTGTGCTGCCGTCGTTGTCGTCCTTCTCCCCTCCTGGAACACAGATCACCATCGAACATCAAACAACCCACACTGCAGGAACCAATAAGTCGGTAACTAAAACGAGCAGGTCAGCGGTAGCTGTAGTGTGCGGACGGTAACACTGTCGGACTGAGGGACACAATGCTCACCATCGTCTTCCTCTTCTTCCTCCTGCTCAGAGTGCTTCTCTTCGACGGGGAGGGTGTAGCTGTAGTCGATGCTCTCATGGACCCAGCCCTTCTCGATGTAAAGCCCGGGGATCACGTCACAGAACAGCCAATACCTGACAAAGAAGAGAGGGACAGCTTTTAGCAACATTCTTGTGTACTTACATTAATATTTATATTGTACTTTGTTCAAATAAAAATTGAAATGAATTAATATTTAAAAAAAAAAAGAATCCAAAAAAATCTGGTGAAACTCGAGTTTGTGCAATTAGCCAAAATGACACGGCAATTATCTAAATAGGGCCAAATACAAATGGCAATGGCCAGTGTTATAACTGGTTAGTCCACCAGAGACGGCACTGTTTCTGTAGTTCCCTGTTGTTGCTGACGAAGACAGAGATCCTGCCAAACCGCATTGCCAGTACTATGTGGATGCTACGCTGCGTTGCCGGTTGATCCTGACCTGTTGTGGTTCCTGTCCGTGCCGAGCGGCGACCTGCGCAGCACCAGCTTGGCCTTGCCGATCCCGTCCTGGAAGGCCCTCTCAGCGCTAGCCTTTTGTTTACGGTTGCGCTCCTCCTCCGCCTCCTTCTCCATGCGTTCTGCAAATCAGGTTTTTACATGACAACGCATTGAGAGTTTACAATCACACGGGCACCAACACGAAAAACAAGCTAAATGAGTACATCAACGATGCGTACCATCCCTCGGACGACAAGGAGGACCACAAATGAGGGAGACCCCGGCTCACCTTTGTTCAGCCGGTCGTGCTCCTCTTTGTCCTTCTTGGCCTGCAGTGCCATCAGCCTCCTGCTCTTCACGGAGCTGATCATGTCCTCCGCGTCGGGCTCCGCCTCCGCCTTCACCTCCTTCTTGGCGCTCCCTTCCTTCTTCTTTTCCGTCTTATCAGCTTTGGGCATGCCCCCTTCCTCTTTCACTGTGGATCCCACAAACAAGACAAGGCTGAAGCCTCGTGTGCTGCCGTGCGAGTGAGCATTACAAAGCTCTAAATCATTTTGGACGAGTCCAGGTACAACACAAACACTATTTCAACATCGAATAAAAAATGTAAAAAATTCGCAAGTTTTTAAGTGTTTAAAAACTGACCTTTTTCCTCCAGCTCCTTGCGGCGCATCTTCTCGGCCTTCTTGCGGTCGTTGACCTCCTTCAGCGTGGCCAGGCGCTCCTTCCAGAGCTCGGCCGAGCGCTGCTGAATGGCGTCCACGTGGTCCTCCACCGAGTACGTCATGAGGATGCGGTGGCACAGGGCCACCAGGAGGCTCACCTTCTCCTGGGGGTTCAGCTCAAACACCTCCGCCGTCTCCAGCCTCTCCAGGAACTCACTGGTCACCACGTCGTCGAAGCCGCCCAGCACGCCCCAGTCTTCCGAGCCCTGGACGCTCTCCTCGCCGTGGGCGTCGAAGGGCCGCAGGCACAGCCGCACCAGCTCCGACACCGAGTGCATGGTGAGCGGGATCTCCGACAGGGGGATGTCCAGCTCGCTGTACCCCTCGGCCAGCTCGTCCTGCAGCAGCGTCTGCAGCAGCACCACAAGCACGCGGTTCAAGTAGAGGAAGCCGGCGTCTTCCCCGGCCAGGGCGTCCATAAGGGCGCCGGCCGTGATGGGGTACTGGTCCTCCGGCATCAGCAGCCCGGCGTAGCAGTTGAGGAAGTCGACCACCATGGCCACGTCTCCGAACAGGGCGTTGGGCAGCCCCTCGGGCATGTCCACCAGCCGGAACGCCGGGAGGTTCTTGCCGCCGTCGATCTCCTGGTCCTCGTAGCGACGGGACTGCTCGCGGCGCACCAGCATCTCCTTCTCGCGGCGCTCTTTGGCCTTCTCCCGCAGCTTCTCCTTGATCTCCTCGCGCCTCTTCTTCAGCTCCTCCTGCTTCTCCTCCTCGCTCATGGCCGCCCAGCGCCTCTTTTGCTCGAGCAGCTCCCAGCGCTTCTGCACCAGGTCCCGGAGCTCCTCCGGCAGCCTGCCCCGGTCGTCCGCCGACAGGGTTTTGGCGGCCTTGGAGATGAGGGTGGACATGGCGTTCCTCTTGTCCTCCTTGCCCTTGTTCTCCTTGTAATAGCGAAGGAGGTGGAGGGCCATGGGGGGCAGAGGCTTGCCCAGTTTGGGTGTCATACCCGTGTTCCGGACCCTCTTCTTGGGGCTCCCCGTGGGGGGGCTCTTGGCCAGATGGAGGAGGGTCATCTGCTTCATCTTGGGGGTCTTGGGACCAGATTTTCCGTCCTTTTTGAGACCGTTGAGCTTCTTATCGCCGGTCTTTCCTGCTTTCTTGTCAATCGTTTTTTTACTTGATTTTGGTGTGGAGGGGGTTTTGCCATCTCCTTTCTTAGGCGTTCCAGAGTTTTTCACTTTAAGCGGGGAGCCGTTCATCTTCTAAAATAGACAATGGACAGGACTTTTATTTTGGACTCCAAACCCATAAGTAACAACTAAAAGCTCCCATGAACTAAACATAGAATTACAATGTGGCCCGACTTACCTGCATGTGTCCCCAGATAGTGGGACTAAGGGGCATGGTAAGGGAGGCTTTCTTCTTCTTTTTCTTCTTCTCCTCCTCTCCCTTCTCATTTCCTGACTCCTCACTCTGGGTGTCTGAGGTCTTCAGCTTTTTACTAGCTTTAGCCTCAGGAGACGAGAGACTCTTCCGCTTAGTGGACGGATTTTCAGCCAAAAACTAAAAAAAAAAATGGGGCAAGGATTAAAGTGGACACAACATATATAAAAAATAAATAAATAAATAAAAAAATAAAAAAAATCACACAACTCTAAATGATCAAACATACAGACAAGCAAAGTATGTTACCTTTTGTGGATCGAGGAGGAAGTCACTGAATTTGCTGGGGAGGTTGAATTTTTTGACAAGTTCATCCTCCACCACCCAGGGGGCGCTTTCACCCATGCCCAGCCTGAGAGCGTAGTGCCTGATGAAGTAACGCATGATCTCCTTGGTCGGCGGACGCTCTGATCTGAACAGACTTTCTACCGGAACACTGCTGATCACCTGGGAGGGGAACCAGATCAGTGGAAATCAATGACAAGATCAGCACAGACTTGAATACATAAGTACCTAAATCAACATATTCTAGGATTAATTTATTCAATGTGAATGTGTCAAAGAGAGGAAAACAAAAAAATATTTATTACAATATTAAAAAACATTAAAAGATATGTAAAGTAGGTTTTTTTATAACTACACCTAATGGGACATGAAGATTTGTCCAACAATCTGACAATAGACTGCCTGGTCATAAAGTGACCAGGCAGGAACATAATCAGTGACAAAAGAACAAAAAGGACATAGTTGTGCAGTAAGGGTTTTCGGACACATAATGTCCCTAAAACCAGCTTGACAAATGACACCAAAATTAAAGCAAAGCAAAGGAAACATACCTTATCTTCAGTGATGAGTTTGACGTCATACTTGAGAGGAAGGAATTTGGGCATCACCCATCTCTTCTTCTCTTCTTTCATAGCAGTGGTGGACTTCCTAGGCGAGCGTCGCGCCCGGTCACCTGATAAGTAACAGGAAAAAATGCTGTTAATTGTATTCTCAGACCACCATGTGCAGACAGCTATGCTTTTGTACTTTATAGGATCAAACGTGAAGTCGTTCACTACTTATTTTTAGGGAAAGCGCTTTAATGAATATAACTTTAAACTAGGGCTGAACGATTCAGGGAAATAATCTACTTGCGATAATTTCAAGCAATAATGCGATTGCGATTTAGCATGTGATTTCTTTTCTTTAAGTTCCTTAGGTTATGTATTATTCACTAAACAAGCAATAAACCATTCTATAGTATCACCAACACAACATTTGAAGCAGTCAACATATAAACTACTCCTTCCTTTAGGCAAGGCCTATGTGTTGATATGATTTGATGCATGAATTGATGCAACAATTTTATTTAACTAATGAATTGTGAAAGGAAAATTAAAACAAATCTTACTGATCTCCAATCAGTAAGCAATTCCCACACCCCCCAATAAGAAAGTTACTTTTATTTTTTCCCGCAGCCTTTGCGATTTGAAAATCGCGTTCCAATACATCGCAATGTTGGTTTGCATGGGATTTACCGTTCAGCTCTACTTGAAATGGTATACAAGTTGTTGACTCACTGAGACTCTCTCGCCGGCTGTCCTCCTCCTGGGGGGAGGGCTCCTTCCTCTGGTTCTCCTGGCTGGCGTTCTCCTTGTCGCTGGAAGGAGAGTCACACGCTCCTTCTAGCTTCTTCTCTGCGGTCTCACCGTCCTGATTCTCCGGGGGATGGATCTTCACCACCAACACGCGCATACTCTTGTCTTTCCCCACCTGAGCAGCATGCAACCAATAGAACACACGTAAGACCAGGCACCTTACTTATTTATTGGGAAACTGCAGTTTACCATTGATCTATTATATAAAAAAGGCGTTGAATTAGATCATTGACAAACAAAAACCGACGCATGTCTTATCTCCTGGCCAATTATACTCACCAAGAAGTCACATTCTTCATCCACAGCGTACTTTGTGAGGATCTCCATCCAGGCCATTTCAACAAGCTTGTCCAGGGACACCGTGTTGTGGTGAACCATCTCCAACACTGGCTTCTCAAACCATTTGGGATATTCTTCCAGGAGCCTGTGCATATAGAATATGAGTAATTTATAGTGGGCATGTACTGTGTTTTAACTTCTTCATTAAAATATATGATACGTTTATTTCTCGAACATACAATTGTTTGACAGTCAGGGATTTTAGTTTCAAATATTTTCCAAGAATACTGCTCTCCAAATATGTCTGGCTAAAATAAGCAATAAAATATATTTATATTGTCATTCACAACAACAACAACAATCGCATTACAATGCTGGCAATGGAGACTACATAGAATTACATAACCCGTGTGTATTGACCGATAGGGGGAGCACTATCTCTTCATGGATATAAATACACAGCTTATATACAACTCATGATCCTGCCAAGCTTGGCAGTAGGCTAATGGATATTCATGTCATCCCTGCTGGACACTGACATGGCCTTGTTCACCTCTTATCAAAGAAACGATAAAATGTAGACCTTGTCTCTGGTGTTGAATATGATCCAATCTGAACACGTTTGATAAATTGTTTACCAACAGAGCAAGCATCTCCCCACTGCCGGTGATGGCATGAATAAGGGGAAAGTGTGCGCTCACGCACACACGCACACACACACACACACACTTACAGTTCGGTGACCTCCTGCTCTTCTTCCCATGCTTCGTTGTGAGTGAGCTGGCTGCTGCCAGTGCTCTTGCAGGTCCATATGCGCTCGTCATACCTCAGAAGACGGGCATCATACTCTCTAGTTCAATTTTGTTAAGGAAATGGTATTAAGATGAATGCAGGGAGACGGTGGTGCTTAGACTACCAAATTCCTCACTCACTGAAAATCTCACAGTAAAAGACTTGCCTCCTCCCACTGCACACTGATGTCACCAGCCCTCATTCATTATTAACAAATCAAGGACCAATGACGGATGAAGCAAGCACAGACAATGGCATTGCGCCCTGATTTACACAATTATCAAAGCCCAAATATGGTGTCTGTATTTAACTAAATTAAGGTTGGCATTTTCCCACTATTACAAAAATGGGACAGTGACATTAAAAACGTAATGCTTCCACTCCTCGTGTATGTACGGAATTTAAGCCACACCTGGGTTGATGAGTCAGAAAGGTTATGTCACATGTTACTTTAGGTCAAAGACATTTGAAAGAAATCCATAGTAAACTGCATACTTGCATAATAAATAAATAAATCAGTCTTATCTGTTTATAGTCTCACAAAGTGAAACTACTCACTGACGGTACAGAGAACCCAGTCAAGTTTGACGTCAACTTCTCGGAAATTGTAACGCATCAAGAAAAAGCGGTTGCCGGAGAGAGAAAGCCAATTGATTAGCGGCGAGTTTCCATGTCTCGTTCACAATGGTCATCGTAACAAACTCACTGTCGAATTTCACTTAATGTTGCTTGTTTTTGTTTATCGTCTACGGCGTTAACTTTACCGTACCAAACAACGGCTAACGATGACAAAAGGACACATACGCTCAGGTTAAATGCGTTGATCCAAGTCACTGACAGGCCACACATCTCTCAGCAAACCCAAGTATCCAGCTCATTGAACAACACATTTACTCGCACGTCATGTACTTAACGTCTTCGTAATAGATCGACTTGTTTCCAGCGCCTAGCCGTGTGGCCTTTATATTAGCAGGCTGGCTACCCGAGCCTGTGAGCATACTGAACATGCGGACAAAACAATACATGATATAATGAGCACACCAACCTTCCTGTCTTCAAAGGGTACAGGAATTGAGCGTCTAATGATACAAATGTGTCTGGGTGAATGTTAAATCTGTCTGTTATCTAACCATTTAACATTGCATGCCAATGAATACATGTAGCAAGAGTGGACTTAAGACAGCAGGCAAGGATACTCTTTGTTCCTGAAGGCCTCCTTGGTGTGTTCGATGATGTAGACCTCCTCGTCTGGGCCTGCTGGTTCAGCTAGCGGCTTAGCAAGCGGATAAGGTTTCCGACCCAAAAGCGGTGCCATCGTGAACGCCAGATGGCACGGATGCCTGTTGTAAACTTAAACAATCGTACAAAAAACTAGCCAAACAAAATAAAATGACACGGCCTGAACATGTATCCGAGTGCCGTAAGATGTCAATGCCCGACGTTAGCACGTTGCACGCTAGCACCGGCAGGCCCGGCACAGCACTAAACGCGTAGCAGCTAGCTGGCTAATAGGAGCAGGCTGGGTCTCTAGCTCACTGCAAAACAATAATACTGCACTTCTGGCGACGGCGCTCATCGCATCCTTCGTGTAGACAAGGGTCGCAACGGCTTCGTTGGTTTTGAAGAAAAGTCCACCGAAGACCCTGTGTGGTTTAAGTTGCTCGGTTTGTGTTTGGAAAAGTTTTAGTTCCTCAAGAAGACGAAGAAGGAACGCAAGCTTCACCCAAATTGGAACTCGCGGCAAAAACCAAAGCTCCCTCCAGGAGGTCTTGCGCGCTTTGCATACACTCTGTCGAAATTATGCCGTAAACGATCGTAACCGGTTGTATTCCTCGTAGTATGTACTTCATTAAGTCTGAATACTGATATGAAAAAATCTTCATAAAAAGTTAATTTATCATTCAAGAGGTTAGGTGTTCGGCGAAATGGCGGGAGTTTCTAGTCCACCGGCACAATTCCGTGAAACATCACAACTCCGTTTCCCCGGCAGCAAGCAGCGTCGCACGCATTAAACCCGCCCCCTAGCTCCGTTGATTGGTTGTAAGCATCCCATGCCCTCATCCAATATGGTCATAGGCAATCACTCATAGTGATGGTGTATTGTCAACCTTGGACCGCCCCTCCAAAAGAAAGTCGTGCCGTTCAGGGCGTCCTCAAAGGGAATGGTCTCGAAATTGGCGGTCAAACATGTCCCAGTCCGTGGTAGACCCATATAGAACCGTGATGATACAGATGAACTGGTGGTTTGCCTTTATAGTTGAACAACCCAAGAACTTTAAATGTGACAAATGACAATTTATTATGGCTTTGAGAAGTTTTCACAAGAAACATTTGCAAATTACACTCAAAATGTAGGTTTATAGAATATAGTTCAAATATACATGCTGTATTCAAGGTGTTTTAATTAACCAATTGTACTTCTGGTTGTAAGCTGGGCTTGATGTAGGATTGTATGAATCCAGTAAAAGCAGTACAAAATTAATCTCAAGGCTCAAAAGCAAACACAATAATGCAGACACTATTATTTGTTTCATAATTATTAAAACGGTGATGACCAGAACACCATCATACATTCTTCTACAATAACATTACACCATTTAAAACTGTTAAGTGATCTTGAATGGACATTTGTTGGCAAATTTTCAATGAAAGCTTTTGTGGTATATCAATTTGTGTAGCATTTACCATTAAATCGCCCTCAAGTATAAATTGGATTTAAAACAGATTTTAAAACATTCTTCCTTCACCGGTGCATACATAAATATGAAGATTTTATAAGAAAGCAGATTATTCCAAAGTGTAGGATACATTTTTCTTGCGTGTCGTAAATGTGAGGGCAATAAATCTGTATAAATGCATTAAAAAGGCTTTGAATGCTTTTGATACTTTATATAATCTATTATAATTTGCCAAATAATCCAAGTAACTGAGACCTATGTACTTTGCTACAAAAGCTGAAAAATAGTGCATTATCTCAGCACAACATTTTCTCCCGCGCAAACTTTCTTTAACGGAGGTGCTCCATCGGTTTCTTCCTGTTGAAAGAAACAATTTTGGTGTTTAAGACAAGTTAGACGTTTATTCCCAAATGTTGTGAAAATAAAAGTCTGACTTTTATCTTTTTATTCAAGTTTGGAATATGGCAGTCAACCTGTGTGCCCAAAGCCCCACGCTGGGCTGTGCCTGAGGAAAGTTCTTCCTTGATCAGCGTAGGAGGTTCGTCTGCCCCTTCCTGGCCTGGGAGGCTTGACTCTGTGTTCAAGGTAAGAAAAGGAGATACTGTCTATACTGTAAATTAGTTGATTCTTTTCTAATAACGTAAGTATTTAGAATGCAAAGGACTGCAACTGGGGACATGTATGTAGAATATGGTACAGTAACTTGCTATCTCACAACTTCCATGTGATGTTCTAAGAGGCCATCTTCAGCCACGGTTTTAATCTCCAAAGTCTAGGCGGTTACATTAACCTTTAACGCATTTACTGATATCTGCTGATTATAATGATGTTTACTATTATTTTATGCATTATTTGCCTAAATTCATTAATTTCTTCATATATTAACAATACAAAAATGTAAATAATTTGTAATTAACTGACATTTTGTATGTTTACAATCCTGTCAGAAATAATTACAACTGACTAATAGGTCCCATGATTTTGTCACTAAACAGTTTGGTAATTCCACTCTGGTGTACTATGTAGCCTGGTAATAACACATATCAGGTGACAGGTCAGACCAAACAAGCATCACAGGAACCATGATGAGCCCGCCTACGTACCATCCACACTCTCCTGGCCCAGCATGGGGGGTGGAGCGTCGTCTGTGCGGAGGCTGGATGGGTGGGGAGGACTAAGGTGCTGTGAGCTGGAGTTGCTGCTGCTGTTGTCCATCTTGGGCTGGTAGACGACGTCTGACAGAAAGCTTTGGTTGCTGTTCTCATCTGGATTACATGACAAAAAAAGCCATAAGCAAAAAAGTGAAACAATGCAGTCATCTTTCAAAGTTTCTTTCTTCTTATCCCAATAGAATACGCTGTGGGTTATGACAGTATCCTCCTAGCCTTACGGTTCTGGGTTAAGATCCCAAACTCTGCAGCCTACCTGTTAAAAGGTAGCCTACCAAGCCTGCTCTGTAAAACAAACAGTGATCATTTTACTGGGCTTACCATTTAATGAGGATCAAAAGGCTAGGCTATTTGTATACTAGGCAAAAACTAATCCTGCCGCCTGAACACGTATCACTGCTCTGCTCTTAATTATTATATCTTCGTCTTTGTATCGTTGTTATTGAGATAGATGACATGAGACTTAGAGACTGCTATGAGAAGTGAACATGAACCTGAACATAAGACTTGTGTGGTCTACTCACCGTTGAGATCCAGTAGGGAGTTTGAGGTGTTTTCTAAGGCCACATCCTTTAGGCCCCGCACCGTTCCACCTGTGGATTTGGTTCGATATATCTAAAGAGAAACGACAAAAGAAACAAATATGGCATAGAAGGAAAAAATGATGGCCCACTGCCGAATATAAGCATAACTAATTTTCAACATGGCGGAATCCCCCTCACCTGTTTAGTTTCTGTTACTGGAACCCACTTGAATATACGTAAAGACGTGTCCCCAACTGTTACCCACTTCTTCTCCCTGTTGACATGAAAAATACAATGGTACCAAATTATACCATTCTATACCTTAGTTATAGGTAAAGAAATGTCCAACGTATGTGAGAAACGTCCATGAGCAAAACATCAGATTTGAGAAGATGTGTCACACAGGTGCACAAACGGTGAGAAAAAAGGTTTGGCCTGGGACACAGTTGTCAATGAGTTGAATGAAATCCTCGAGTGTCACATATCAAGATGTTTCGCTAGGTTTTTTGCAAGGTGGGTGAACATTTGTAAAATGGACATTTCTGAATGATCTTCCGTGCAGCTGTACAGTGAGCTACAGGTGACAAAACCATCCAGACAATATCCATTGTACCCTAGAGACGTCGGAATAGTGCATCGACCCAACTACAAAGACATTGAAGCATGTCACTCCCAGCCCATCAATCAAACACTCATTTGAATATGCAATATGCATCGAGGGTTGATCGGTTGCAGCCAGCAGGATAACTCGTTGATATATTTCTTATCGAAGTTGAATATATTGTTACCTTGAAGCACGAATATAGCCTCGATAGGTGCTAACTAATTTGGTATGTTGCATTCATTTGCAGTAAGACTAAAAGTAAGACACCGTCGTGGAAAGTTGCTCAGCTAACGCCATAACCTCGTTTCGTTGTACACCAAAATGCGCTACATTACAGGGTTACAAATGTGTTTTCTGCATACGTATGTATCTTATAAGCATACATACCATTTGCGGACTTTCTCAATAGCCGCCAAAACCTTTTTAATGTCATCTTTGGCACGACTTCGTGTCTCTGCCCGGCCCGATCTTCCAGACATTTTAGTGCTGTTATGATTCATCAACAGATGCGTCCTAAAACTTCAAACCAACCCCTATTCCTCCGTTACATTGCTAATCTCGCGAGGTTTAATGGTGGATCTGCATTCTCTGCTCCTCACCTGTTTATAGATATTGTATATATGAACTGGACAGCTTACTCATTTTACTTGACAGTGGGATTCCAATTTTGTCGCCTAATGATATCGGTCTTTAAGAAGTAGCATTCTTATTTCGTGAGCGGTTGGTTTTGACTGCCATGCATGCAGTATGGCAAAAATAACTCTACACTCACTATCTGACGCAAGGAGGCGTATTTGCATATTACGTTTTTGGATTGTAGGCCAAGACATGTGCATAACAGCTGCGTCCCATTTTATTCTTGGTATTAGGAGATCCCCTTCCTTGTTGTCCCAAATAAAACCCATATCCGTATAAGAATATATACGTTTTTCATTTAATGTGTATTCTTTGCAATTGGTAGGAAATTCTTGAACGTCAGAAGGAGACAATGCGGTGGATGCTTATTCTTTATTCCACCAGATGGGGGTATCATCGAGTCAGAAATCGACGGTTAAGGATTGATTAATGAAATAAATTGTAAATACGTAAGCTGTTAATTTTATTTTACATTATTACGTGACCCTTTAAGATGATCGCGTTGACTGAATCCCCCTGAAGTATAAGAGGCCTACGAATCTTCAATTTGTGCAGGATGATTGGTTCTCATTTATTTTATGGGAGGCCTCTCGTTGAGAGAGCTTAGACCAGAGATGTCATGTAAGCTGGGACCAACCCCACGTTGACTCTTTCTGCTGGGAGATAGGGGGCCGCTATCAAGGGGAAGTGGAATAATGAGTTATTACCTCAAATGGTACACAAACAAAGTCAAATGTAAGGAAACAAACTTCCCTACCTTATCCTCCGTCAGAATTAAGTCGGGAATATAAATTGAACAATGAACACATGTGGTTCTATTCATTTCATCACCACCAGATCCACGGCAATGTTCCTTTAAAGTCTAGGCGTTTCACTCTAATGTACCTACACTGTAGAACAATTCTAATTCACTATGAACTGGACACGTTCATTATTATTTATTATGTTCAGACAACGAGCCAAATGTTTCCAATGCATTCGTTTGGTGTGTGTGTTTGTGTGCGTGTGCGTGTGTGTGTGTGTGTGTGTGTGTGTGTGTGTGTGTGTGTGTGTGTGTGTGTGTGTGTGTGTGTGCGTGTGTGTGTGCGTGCGTGTGTGTGTGTGTGTGTGTGTGTGTGTGTGTGTCTGTGTGTGTGTGTGTGTGTGTGTGGTGTGTGTGTGTGTGTGTGTGTGTGTGTGTGTGTGTGTGTGTGTGTGTGTGTGTGTGCGTGCGTGTGTGTGTGTGTGTGTGTGTGTGTGTGTGTGTGTGTGTGTGTGTTTTGGGGGGGGTTATATTCAACTACTGCTTACATTCAAATGTATTAATGTTTTATGTAGGCTATGTGTTTATTCAATATTGTTTTACTCTTGGAAATTCAAAAAAATAGAATTAGTTCAGCTGGATAGGTAATGCTAGAAATCCAACCAGTTGCTGACAGCAATGGGAAGGAGTTTGTAACAGTTACTATGAGCCGTAGTAGAATCAGCGCCCTGCAGCTTGTAAATAGCCTAATAACGGCGGGCAATTGTATCTGTAAGATGCATATTGAGGACTGTAGCTGGAGTGGATACAAGCTGTGTTGTTGGTCATTTTCTGAAAAAAAGAAGAAAATAATAAATGCTACACGTGTTCATTCAAAGGTGGATCAAATCTGGTGGAGCGCTATAAAGCTGACTTTCATACCATCTGTTTGGGAGCTGCCAGACATTCACCTTTCAAAGTAAAAGTCCCCAGTTTGCGTAATTGTTTTTTTGCAGTTGTTTCCGGGAGAATGTCGTTGACTAGTGCCGAGAGGGTACATTATTCTGAAAACAGCTCTTCCTGGGATGGTTCTGCTTTAGGATAACTTAACAAATCACGGACGGGTAGATAGCTTCAAGATAGTGAGTGACATGACTGGGGCGTTGGGCAGAGGCCAGATTTCGTGGACATATGAAACAATCTGAGCTAGCTGACAGCGCGCATTAAAATGTAGTTTAAACAGTTGATTGATTGAGACATTTCTTGCATTTTTGTTATTTCACACCAGACAACAATGGATCGAGTGAAAAACTCTATGCAGCAAGTACCGAACGCTATTCCCAAAGTGATCCGACGCAGCGGCGGCGCGAACAGCCTGGAACTTGAGAAGGAGAACTTTGAGCGAGGCCAGGTATGCCCAACGAACACTCACCCCTAACACGTTAAGGCAATGTTTGCATAGCGTCTGTTATCGTCGATCTCGTCGCCGTTATTGCACCCAGTGGTTTTGTTAATTTAAACGGTTATAAAGGCAATCAAGTTCAGCATGAATAACAGGTGGGATACGTGCCGTCGTAGCCTACTAAAAACGTTAACGTCCCGAAATATTAGTTATTATGCTCTTGGATATTGCGTCTAAGGAAGATAATCAAGGCTGTTGTGGGCCTTTTGCATTGAGATAACTGGGCTGTTTCCCTGTCAACTGTAATCCCGGCAACAAAATATTGAAGGAAGCTCTGTGTGACAATCTGTTGCCAAAAGCTTTTAGCTGCGCTACAGGGATACCACGATGACTACCATGATCAATGTTTTGATTGGTTACACTTTGTCGAAGTCCTAGCAATACATCCTGCATTGGGACAGACGGCGGGGCGGGAAGTAAATGAATGATCCCTGTTTATTATTATCCTTTATATGTCTAGTTAGTATTATAGCACTCAAGCGAAATTAATCAAAAGCGTTTTAAATCCACCGTTTGAGCCTAGAACTATGCCAGTTTGCATGTAGACTACCATTGTGCTCTGGACCCTTCTCGCTGCATGTCTGTTTCGTGGGCTCCCCTCCCCTCCCCTCCCCTCCCAGGACAGGCAATGGAAGCTGAAAAAGTAGGTCAAATGATTCAAACCTAGCAACATTTTGGGCTGGAAGTTAGGTCTTCCACAAGCATTCCTCTATTAAATACCACATTCATTTGCTGCTACATTCACCTTGGCTAAGTGTTGACTTAAAGATGTTGGCCTTTGGGCTATCTTCGGATTGGTTATGTATACACACACGTCTTACCCCCAAACATGACAGTTGCAACATGGATTAAAGGCTGTAAGGGATCCATTCACGGGTTTATGTGTACTGGGACAAACTGGTCACTATAGGTCATGGCCAGTATCTGCTGGACAGCCAGGTTTACAGCGTCAATAGCAGACACAGCAGCAATTCAGTTTACTCTTCCACTTTCTGTATTTGAAAATGTATAGCTGTACTTTGGCCGCTCTTGGTTGATAATCAGAAGGAATGCTTTAATAGACGAGGAATAAGGCTTGGTTCTGAAAATGTTTCTTATTACCAAAGTCATAGAACTTATTGGACTGAAGTGAAGTTAATAATGCATTTGATAATCAATTCTAGCTAATATTTTCTTGCATGGTTAAAATAATAGGCGGTAAGACGAGTTTCAACGAGTTCTGGCAAGACCTTTTGGTTGAGGTATTAGTGATCCAGGCAACTTTTTGCTGATATGAATTGGTTAATCCTCTTTCCTAGGGACTGTATACACACACTCATCCACGTTGGACTGGGACAGCAGACAGGGACTGCATTCAGAAATCAACGAGTGTGCTCTCTGCCTCAGAGGGATCAAGAAGAGAGATAATCTCATGTGAACCGTTGTGCTCTAAAGCTGGTGGCACTGACTGGCTTTCACCTCCACCGTATGAAGCCCACTGTGCATTGGGCTCGTACGTACTGATGGCTGCCTAGTAGGCAGCAGTAAATGATATGCTCCTGACTTATCTCTGTTTGGCTCTTTGGTGGGCTTTTCGTTTCACTTATTTGACGGAGCAACAGTTTGTTGTCACGGTGTAGTAGAGTGGTAGTAAAGGTTTTATTTGCTTGATTGTTCAATCGTCCAAAGCCTAACAAGGCAAACCACTGTATGACACAATATAGTCCTCATCTTTCACCATGAGCATTAAACATTTATTCCTCTATATTTAGTTATATTCGAGCAGTGTCTCTCTCTCTCTGTTTAATGCAGTCACTAGCAAAGTTGCTGTATCTTAATAGAAGTACTATTTCAGTCAGTTTCCATGAGTTTATAAAATAACAGACCAGAGTAGCAAGTAACACACAACCCGCAGCTGTTAATGACATGTTTTTGCCTCCTAAATAGAAGACGCCCCTTTCATTTTGAATTTAAATGAATCTCTGACATGCTTCTTTTTCTTTCTGGTAGACATGGAATGTTTTGATTGTATGTTCAGTTCTATTTCCAATTCTGAGTCTTTCAGTAACATGCCGTCAACAACAGACAACAGACGCACACACACACACACACACACACACACACACACACACACACACACACACACAACACACACACACACACACACACACACACACACACACACACACACACACACACACACACACACACACACACAGAGGCATCTAAAATAGGCATATATGCTTAGGGCTCCGTTATGTCCCAATCTGTCTAGTGTCTACAGCTCCTTTCCTGGATTGCAGAAGGCAGTGACAGAGAGCTGTTCGAGACCCACAAGTGGCAACCATAATGAAAGACTGTGATGGTAGTAATCTCTTAACCAATCGAAAAACCATAATAAGCAGCTGTGGATGAGTTCTGGGGAAGGGGGGGGAACCACCCAGCTGAGGAGCAGCTGGGTGGTTCCCCGCTTAATCTAGTGTTTGGGACACTAGGTGAAACCGAAGAACGTTATTTTCTGCATAATCAAGTTTTTCAAATATTACTACTTCCTTCACACTCGCACCACGTTACGTCCTTTGGTGGTTTGATGTGCATGTTGGTGCGGGGAGGGATCTATAAAAGAAGATATGTCTGAAGTCATTAACTGTAATCCTTCTCCTACTGGTGCTGGTGCCTCGACTGTACAGTGCGGTGCCCCACCGGCAGCAATGGAATGCTGGGGAGGCGGAGCAAAGCCATGGATCGTGGGCTCCACTCAGGAAGGTCACAGCAGGGCAGAGACAAACATTGTTCCTTTCCTCCAGATTCCCACTCAAATGCAGTATTGTTCCCATGACCCCTGAGTCTCTCTCGTAGCTTTGTCTCATCTTTCAGCTCCATTTTCTTGATGTTGTTGCACACTTACCTCTTTATCACTAATTTAATCCCATTGTTCTCACCCTCTTTGAGGTGCCATACGTTTTAGAGTAGTTACCTTTGTCATTGGGACGAACACACACACAAATACACACTGACAGAAGCGAGCATGCGAGCGCCAGAGGGAGGCCGGTGAAAGCACTGAGGCAGCAGAAATGGGGTGAATTGTGGACCCAGTTCACCGGTCGTTCGTAGTATAATAGTCGTTGCCGTGACTGGCAGGTCAGTTAGTGGAACACACTGGCAATAACTGTGATGTTGACATTGAACAATGCGGCTTGATTGACATACAGCCATGGTCAAAAGGGACTCAAACTATTTAGAAAGTGTGAACTTGGTGGTTTGGCTCAGCTGTAATATACTTTTGGGGTTTGCAGTCATCATAGTCGTTTGGTCTATCCGCCTATACTTGTTTGGTTATGCGAATAAATGGCCGGATATACCTCATACTGTTCAATAGTGCCTCGTGAAGGTGGCCATTTTAACTTTGTTACAAAGACAGGAAGTTTATTATTAGTGGAATGTATCCACAGACAATTGGCTCCAACGTGGACTTGATTCCAGAGTGGTGCAAATTGATGCTGTTATGCATAGCAGTAAAGAATTCAAGATTCAAGGAAATACAGAAATACGTTTATTCTACAAATAAACAGCATATTGATTCATAGCAGACTTTGAAAAAGCATAGTTATTTTAACAAATAGATATTAGATACAGCACCATTGATTGCTTAATCACTAGAAAGTCTTGGTAAGATATGATGTACTTTATTAACCACAGAACAGAAATGAGGGATGATGAAAAATACTTTTGTTCAAAGTAACTTCATAATTATAACTTTCAGAAAATCACCACCCACATTCTTATAGTTTGAATCAGTATGAGCACAGGGAGTGTTTTTCTGTTAGGACATCAAATTGCATTGAAGCTGCCAGTGCGATCACAAATGAGTAAGCTACTGTAGAAAAAAATCTGAAACAGACTAGGACCACTGTATGTGATAAACGCTTTCTCTGCAGAGCTGCCATTGGCCAAAACCCCACACCGTACCAGGAAGAGAAAAGGCGTTGTGGAAAAGAGAAACCATTGTCTAAAGACAGTCGGACCATTTTATTTTGTGTTCCAGAGGGGGAAATGGTATAGAAAATTAAGAAACGCCACTCATAACTCACATACCATAAATGGTGATGTCCATTAATTTGGCAGAAACCTTCTTTAACCAAACATTTTGATGTATGGTTTACAATACTGCTAGTATCTATGTTGTGGTTGCACATTGTTATATGTGTCATAAGTGATTTGGCATGCTCAAGCAACGTTTTCTCTTATTTGTGTTTCATGCCAAACATTAGTAAAAGGTTACTTGTACTTAAGGAAGGACAAAATAACTAGTTACAGTTTATAGGCCTTCCAATACCCTAGAACTAGATTATTTGAAGTTTAGATTTAAAGCATATTGGTCAATGATTAAATAGGATTTTGTAGATCATTGATATTGTTTATTTGTAGGCTACGTGACCAGGCTCTCTTTGACTCTACTCTGAGAAACCAGACGGGGGCATTGTCTACCAAAATATGTCCCAATCATGATGGAAATCGTGGATAGGCCTACTTTAATTTTTAACCTTCTTATGCAACCGAAAGCTAAGCCTAATCATGCACTTTATTCACGATGATCTAATAATTGCTTCTAAAATGAAGTGGGACTAGAACATAATTGTAAACTGCTGATTTGATTAATTATTTTTACTCGAATTTATCCTTGCACTTTTGGGGTTTTATATTCATTGTTTAATGCACTTATTGTAAGTAACGTTGGACCAAGCGTCAGCAAAAACATGGAATGGAACTCAAATGAGCAAAAAGAAGGATGGGCGACATCTGGTAAAATAGTTATAGCCACGTTTTGGCCAAAATAGTTGAATTGTTATTCGGCTATTTCACAACGTTACATTGTCTCAGGATCTACTATTTGGTTATCGGGTCAATACAAAGCAATCCCAGAGGAAGTGTAGCAGGGGTTCAGTGGGGGGTTTAGGGGTGTAAGCCATGCCTCTCTGCGGACTCCGGGCCATTGTCTAAAAGAGAGCGCGCTATTTGCAAAATAAAGGTGGTCAACTTGCCTCGGGCATCCCGCTATGAAGGGTTAATAGTTTTTGTTTTTTTCGTTGTCGCTTAACTGGGATTGCATTGAAATGTTCAAGTATTATCACTGGGGATTGCTCTCGCGTATTTGTGCAACGACGAGGGGTTGTGTCGTTTCCCAGACAGTCCTGCTGCTCCGCTGATAGGCGGTCGGAAGCTGGTCGCTTCAAATAGTCAGACGAACAATCCGGACTGGGGAGGAAAACATTACAACGGGATACGGAAGCAAGGATTTGCAGAACATTTAATACCAAAACGGGACACATGTTGAGCTAACGGCCCACCCCACCTCTCCACCCCTTGCTCCCAATGCGTTTGTTTACTTGCTTAGGTCGCTTCCCGTTACTAATTATTTTGTAGAGAAAGCCAACAAATTCCGTCTCCAGTCTCACAGGGCAGTCGTGTTGGGACGACCATGGATCTCAGTAAAATGGTAAGCGCTTCTGAAAGAAAACTCTATTCTGTTGTGAACGCGAAACATCGGGGTACACGGCGCAACTAACACAGCGTTAGCTGTGTTAGTAAGCGGGTGTGTGGATGGCAAACTAATGTATTGTATGATTGTTTTGAATACAAGTCAGCTTGCTCTATGGTAAATGTTTTTTGGAAGTTTCGTCATATATCAACCGAATTGCAAAGGGTCCGGTTCACCTCTATCTTTTTTTATTAACTGAGCTTTTATTGCAGTGCAACGCAAATGTGGCTTTCGTCAGTAGGCAAAGCACACACAGCTAGAATGTGACAGGAATGCCAATGAACGGTTTCAAAACGTATGTAGCTGAAAAATAGTCCAAATTGACAAGAGTGGAATTTGAGTGTTTTCTTTGTCGTCACAGGTGACCTAAGCTTGCGTGTGGCCCTGTGTTTAAATTCGATGCTTGGGTCAGATAATGGGCATAGGTTGATGATTTCCCATTTTTACATTGTAATAATTTATTTGTTACACCTTGTTATTACATGAGGGATAGCTCTATAATAGAGGGATAGTTCTATAATGACAAGTACCTTACTACTCTAAAAACTTCCATGTGTTTTGTGTTATCTATGCATTTTTATTTTTTATTTTATTCATCTATGTGAGTATAGCCCAACAGGGAGGACAGGCACACATAGGTTAGCCTGGCCCAACATGTAATGGAGCAGGTGCACATGAGCCAAAGCAACAAGACTGGCCTTTCATGGCCAACGTGGATGAGTGTGTATACTTTTAGCACAACTCGCAGCGGGGGGGAGGGCTAATAAGAACATCTCCACCAGTCTTCCTTCTGAATAATCCTTATCCCAGGAAGGTAGCAAGAGACTTGTCTCTAGAAACTACCAAGTAAGCCTACTGAAGGGCAGAAACGGTCACAATCAATCTTGGGCTGGTTTACTTCTGATTAAGATAACTTTATTCATTGCTGGAAATTATTTCAGTCCTTATTCTGCTGCTCAAGGCAGAAAGGATTCAGTACAAATAGAAAATGAAATCCAATTGTTCAGTATTAACGGTTATACCGTATTTATAATTTTTTTGGAGGCGTTATAGCCCTGATTAAGTTCTTTGTTTGAACAAATCTCGTTTGTGTTGCAGTACTTGTTGGTATTAGAAAAGTTCTTCACCGCAGAAGCTGATTTGACTGTTTATCAAACTGCAAGGAACCGTCTGCCTGCTTGCATTCCCAGGCGCTGTGCTTTGGTTATTTGGCATGCATGAAGGCACCGTGGTATGAAAACACAGTGCAGCAGACGGATGCAACGCTCTGATCCAGACAGATACACAGGCCTCTGAAAGGTTTAAAATAAAATATTGCCCAGGGGTGAAAACACAGATATCAGTATTCCCCTGCCCGTGAAATTTGTAAAATCCAGGAAATTGTGACCCACATCGTGCAGGTCTTTTTAAGTCCATACTTTTATTTTTTCATCCGCTCTGCTCTGATACCCTTTTCTGTGAATCGGCCGGCCTAGTCATGTTTTTAGTAGGCTCAAACACACACGCGCTCCTTCACCCACCCCCTTTCACCTTGCTGGGTTTCAAGCCGGTGTTTAAAGTGCTGAATGATGTGTGGCCTGAAGTGAGCAGTTCAGCCTCACCGACGCTCCTTTTGTAGCGTTGAGCTCGGAGCTCCCTGTTTCTCCGCTAGGCCTCGCGGCTGTCAGACGCTAGATTGAGCACCGGAGAGGATGAGGTGGCGGCAGAAGGCGGCGCTTGTCAGGGAAGCCACTCGTAAAAGCCTGCAGGGTGTGAGTCCAAAACGTTTTATGAAGCTCCAGCCCCGCCCTCGGGGTAGATGCTGCACACACACACATGGGACACACGCACAAACATTCTAGAATAAAACACACATGCTCACAAATGCACACACAGACACACACACACATGCTCGTACACGTGCACGCAGAGACACACAGTGTAATGTGTGTGTACGTGCTTGCCAATGTATGAGTGTCAGAGCCACCTGCTGCCCTCCATCCCTGCACAGAGAAACAAAAGCCGACCGTCAGACTACACTAAGGTCACTGACTGGCTGGAAGCTCCATATTTATTGTTTTTTTAGTTGCTGTTAATGGTCTCAGTGGGGACAACTTGATCCCACAGGGTTTTGCTGCATCACCAGAAGCACAGTGTTATCGACAGGGTAATAAGAAGCTCTGTGTATGGAACCCATCTCCCAGTTACTGTCTGATGTCAACAAGATTCACTTTGACATCTGAGTACATTATGTAACGTATTTCTACCTTTTTAGTTTTCGTGATGATGGTTGGGTGCTAAAGGATGGATGTTGGTTACCAAGGCAATGAGGCACGGTGGTATTCCGCCGAAGGCAATAGAGAAAGGCCAATCAAACTATCACGTATCAAAACATACGTTTTAGACGGGTGCAGTATACCACTGTGTGCACACAAACCAACGTTTGTGATTGTCGAGATTAACTGGTTCTGTCTTTCTTTCCTCTGTAAAGAGGAAAGAAGGCTGTCGAGTGATTGCTCAATAAGAGCGGATGCACGTCAGATGTGTTAATGTCGCTTGTGGGTCGTCTACAGAACATTGTCCACAAACCTGACCTTTTGAATTGGCCGACGTTGGGCTTCGAAATAGCCAGTGCTCCTACAACCTGGGAAATGCCAGCATTTATTGGTTTGCCACATCTATGTTTAAACATACCTGGAGGAGAGAGAGAGAGAGAGAGAGAGAGAGAGAGAGAGAGAGAGAGAGAGAGAGAGAGAGAGAGAGAGAGAGAGAGAGAGAGAGAGAGAGAGAGAGAGAGAGAGAGAGGGAGGGAGGGAGGGAGGGAGGGAGGGAGGGAGGGAGGGAGGGAGGGAGGGAGGGAGGGAGGGAGGGAGAGAGAGAGGAGAGAGAGAGAGAGAGAGAGAGAGAGAGAGAGAGAGAGAGAGAGAGAGAGAGAGAGAGAGAGAGAGAGAGAGAGAGAGAGAGAGAGAGAGAGAGAGAGAGTCCAGATAGAATGACCAAAGGAAGGGTTACGGCGGGGGTGGTGGCGCTCAGACTGGCACTTCTCAGGAGGGCAGGAAATGGGCAGAACAGGGTGTGCCACAACAGGAAGCATGACTGAGTGCCTTGAGCCTCCACCCCAGTCCCTTCCCCACCCCCTACCATTCCCTAGTTCCTCCTTCTATACTTCCACCTCCAGGGCTTCATGCGTCGGTCGAACCCGTCCAGGACATACAGTCCCCCCCCAGAGCAACTCTCAGGCAGGCACACGTTTCCTGTTTTCATTCCTACGTATGTTTACTTGCGTCGCTGTTGGTGGGCAGGACTTGTGGCAGTATAATGCAGCCACACAGGTCTGAGATGAAGCACCCAGGCCATTTGATTTATGGGCTCCATCTACACGGAGGCCTTCACCTCTGCTTGCTTCCCTGCCGTCTCCCTTCATCGTCCAGATACACCGTGCTGTGTGATGCCTCGGCAGGCAGTGTTCCTGGTAATTAACAAATAAAGCATCTCCGTTCTCCATCACGGTCAGATGCAAAATTGTGCAATTAAAAAAAACGACAAAATAAAAGACAATGCAGCCCCAGGCTCAGCTTCCACACGTCCCCTTATTCTGAGGATGGATTAATTATGGTGCCGGTGTCGTATCCCGACAGCGCGCCGGTTCCTGCTCTAGAACAACCGTCATCGCGGTCATTTAAGGATACCGGTTTTGTGTCCCTTCATGCTGAAACCAGGAGCAGAAGCCCAAGAGGGGACCAAGGCTTTCCTAATTTATCCTGCCCGCGTTCTTGATCTGCTTCACTCCACAAACTCCTGTATAGCTGAAACGATGGAACGACACAGGTCTTTCATGATTTGGTCACATCTCTTCACCTGGTATAATATGTATCCATACTTTTTTAAAAGCTCTCCTCATATTTTGCGGATACTGTTATTGCTGTTTTTAGTCATGGTGCTGTGCTATTTCCATGAAGCCCTCCCCTGACCTGTCATCTGGAATCACATCTTTAGAAATCAATTTCATAGAGATGGATGATGAGTCACACGTTCCCACGTATGTCCATCAGAAGGGCCACTGGAAAGACATGGGGTCGGTCGGGGGAAATCAAGCAGGGATGAGGGGGCGGCTGTTTTTAATGTGGCAGTCAGGATATGCTGCTGCGCCCTGGTGCTGGTGGTGGTGGTGGTGGTGGTGTTGTTGGTGGTGGTGGACACAGTCGGGCCACCGTCAGCATATCAATGTCCTGCTTTCTAGTGGAAGAGCAAAGTGGGGCGTACTGGGGCCAGCTCAGGCGAGCTCCCGGGTGCTGTCTGGCAAAAGCCACTTAGAAAAGAGGAGGGCCAAGCCTGGAGAGTTTACTGCACACAGCAAAGGTGCTGGTGTGTGAGCTCTGACTTATGTAAGGGGGGTAAATCTGTTTATGTTTTTGAATAACAAGATGGAATATTATTCAGGACTTGACTCAGTGCTGAATATCGGGGCCCGATGTTTCAGGTAGGAGTAGAGACGGTTGCCATCGTTTATCTTTGTGTGTTGGTGCGTGCGCAATGACGCAAGGCTCCATTCGAATGAACCCATCCACTTCTTGGAGACCCTGAGCTCTCACCTCCCTCCCCTCCTAGAGGCGGTCATCATGGAGTCTTGTCTGCTGGGCCCTGTGGGAGTCAGTCGGGGAGGGAACGAATGGGCCATTGACGGAGGCCAGTGAGCGGCCCCAGCCCGTAGCCAAGGGTCCTGGGGCAGCTGGCACTCTCCTTCCCCGGCCCACAAAGCACAAAGTTGTACTGTGGGCTAATTGGGTGCCTGGGTGGGAACCGCCTCCCGCTCGGAGTCCATCATTCCTCAGTTTTGTCCGATATGTTTGAAGAGAACCTGTTTTTCTCACGTCACCTTAAACCCAAGTGAACGCCCGTGCACCATGGGACAGAAACATGAACATCACTGGAAATTAGAGATGTCCGATATTATCGGCCCACCGATATTATCGGCCCGATATTAGCATAAAAATGTAATATCTGTCAATATCGGTATCGGATTTTTTTTGCGATTTTTTTTTTTTATTATTATTTTTTTTTTTTATAGCTCAAATAAATGTTTTCAAAATTGTGCAGTACAGTGCACATTGTAATTGACTCATATTTGTGCATTTATTCAATTAAGGTTATTGAGTTTTAGTTAAAGAAACATACTGCTATGTTGCACATAGTTGTTCAGGTACAATGTTTTATCATTTGTGTCAAGTTTGCCCTATTTGTTGTGGGCATTGTCAAGATTATCTCAGGGAGAGTGTAATCCAAACTGTTGTCTGAGACCATTAAAAAAATAAAAATAAACATGGCACTTTTCCCTTAAATTAAGTTGAAGTATTTTTCTTATTTTGCACAGACAATGTTAACATTTGGAAAGCCTTGTTGCATTCAAGAATGCATCCAGTGGGGCATCAGAATAACATTAAGCATGTTGTGTTCATTCCACAACAGGAGATATGTAATGTTACCTAAATTAGGTTTGAGGAAAAATAACCCAAATATCGACATCGGTATCGGCTGATATCGGAATCGAAAATTTAGAGTTGGACAATATCGTATATCGGATATCGGCAAAAAAGCCAATATCGGACATCCCTACTGGAAATGTAGGCGTCGTCGTCTAGCAGGGCGAATTTGTGGTGGATGCTCTGAGAAGCCGAGTGTATGCCACCATGTACAGTACCACACAGTAAATTCATTCATTATCATCTTCTTTATTAGAACCTTCATTTGAACCATGTCGCTACTTGGCTCAGACCTCCTTTTGGTCATTCACCTCTTCATAACACAAAAGTTGGATGTTTGAATTTGGAGTGACACCGTGTATAAAAAGGACAGGGGCCCGGGGTTTGGTGCCCGCCTATGTAATTAGAACAGGTGTCCTGCTTGTTGTCCAAATGAAGTCCACCCCATGCATGTTTAATGTCACCAGTCATCATTTAAACATGTTCTGGTCATGCCTTCCTGTCAACAGGATTTCAATTAAACACCACGATGCAGAGACACACAAAAACCTTCACATGCCTGGTCTTCTTCTGCTGTTTTTACTTCTGCTCTGGGGGAGGAACAGCTGTGACGGCTTGACAGAACTAGGTAGTTTCTAAAGTGTGTCGTTCTCTGTATTTTCTTGGAAACTTTTCCCACATCCATTCGGATTTTTGGGGTGTGTGCCTCGGGATGCTAGCCATGCTATGATGTACTCCACCTAAAGACATGCCCCAAGGATTACATCATGGTTTGTGGAGCCTATAGCAGTGTAAGTATAACCTGATAACTCAAAACCCGCTTTGATGGACCTACTGAAGTCCTACTGAGGCAGCAGGGTGAACTGATGGTGATTATGTGAGGCTTCGAGGACCCATTGTTAAATGGCAATCTCTCACTATTTTCATTCCATTATTTCCAATTTCCTTTCCTTGGGATAAATAACGTCACCTCCGTTATTAGGCATGAAATGGTCTTCTATTGTGCGCCCGGTGTGATTAAAACCAAAGCCATTGACACAGGGCGTATGTGGGAGGACTGCATTCTTCCAGTGGCATGTGGAGCGAGTTAATATGTAAGATTAAACCTTTACCTCGCTATCACAGCTTCTTCCTCCATCCTCTTCATCACATTGTAGAGCCGGGCCAAATGAGGGCCATTAGTTATACAATGAACACTTGTCTGACTATTTTAAATCCTTATATTACATTATCTAGTGATTGGGAGCAAATATTAACAAATGGAGAGACAACTTTTTGCAACTATAGCAACAGAGCAAAGTTAGCATTGAGGCTACGACTTTAGACCAACCAACATTCCCGCAAATCAATATCTTGTCTGATATTAATTTACATTTGACCGAGCACTGAATCCAAATGTTAATATGTAATGATAATATGTAATGCCAAACTCAAACAAAGCTTCACACTTTAAAGCACGTATCTTCTCATCCTTATATTCCAATTGTAAAAAATTCACAATGTCACCGAAAAAATCCATATCTTTCTCTCTCACTCTCTCCCTCTCACTGTCTCTCCCCGCCACTGCCACAACACCACACATATCTGTATCCACATCTCCTTCCTCTTCCTGTGGCAGTATACGTGGTGACTACACAGTGATTTAGGGTCTAGTCTCACATTGTTGGCAGGTTGCTCGGAGCCATCTCAGGACGTTTGGGGGAAGTGGGTCGGTATAAAAGAGACGGGCTGCGCCGCGGTCATCTTAAGACCTCAACCTGCACCAGTCAGGTCATCTGGGGGATGTGCGGTTTTTTGCCTTGTTGCCATTTGTAGTTATCTAACCATTTCTCCTGGTGGCAGTGGTTAGCTGCAGGGTAGTGCAGGTCCTGATTTGGCGCTCAAGTTAATGGTGTTTTACTGTTTACTGAAAGCAATACTAGACTACAGTAGTAGTACTTTTTAAGCAGTGCGCCACAAACTCCACAAATTCTGTAGGGAGTTGCAGAAGAAAATGCGGTTGTTGTTAATTTTAGGAGTAGACTTTACTTGGGTATCTTTTATGGCCCTCTTTGGTCTCCTTTGTATCACATTTGATGAGGCCCACTGAAAAGGCATGGTTAAGGAGCTAAATATGCACACACAAACAGAATGCTTAGGAGCCTCGCATTATGCTTTATGTAGCACAGCCACACAGGACACCATGGCTCAATTAGGAAATAACCTTGGTTTCCGCTAGACAATGAGCTGCACAGTAGGGCTGCTCGATTATGGGAAAGATCATCACGATTATTTTGGTCAATATTGAAATCACGATTATTTTTCAGTTTGAAAAGATGTTGTATATATTCAACATGTCTCTCCCAAAAAAAAACGTAGTAACTGAGAACTTTGAAATTACGCCTTAAGAAAATACACAAAATGGTTAAAAAGAAAATGTTCCAAAAAAAGTATATACAGATATGTATCCAGCTGTTCTGCCCTTTCTATCAAATATTTAAAAAAATAAAAATAAAAACCAAAAACTCAATTATGTTAATTTTGTGATCGTTTCACGCTAAAATCGAAATCGCGATCAAAATTCGACTAAGCGCCCAGCCCTACTGTACAGCATGTAATTTCATATCAAGCAATGTTCTGTAGCTCCTCTATGAAAGTGCATTGTTTGCCGATATGCTAGTGTAGGTCCATATGTATGTGTGTGAGTGAATGTGCAATCTCTCGTGTGAGCGGCATTCACTACAACCTGTTTTGCATTTGGTCAAACACCTCAGAGCCAAATCAGCGGAGGAGCCCAGTCCTCTTCCAGACTGCTGTCTGGAATACCAAGTTTCCAGGTCCCTTCTGAATCTGGCTCACTCATCCCAGGTCCAAAATGATCACTCCAACTTATCCTCCCCCCATTAGAAGGGTTGACGCCCTGATTGGTTAGGAGGCTGAGACGTTGGATGAGGAAACGCATGCATTTATAATTTTTCCAAGTCTCGATGTTGGCTGAAGTTCATGTCACCATTTGTTAATTGCTATCAGGTTCTTAGAAACCATCTGACTGCTCACTCTCTGCATCCCATGACAGTGTGTGTGTCTGTGCACGTCTTTGCTGCCGGGGGACCTATGAGCCAGGAGGTTGCAGGGTTACTGAGCAAGGGGAAGGGCATACATGGAGCAATGCCCCTTTACACCACACAAAGTCTGCCCCTACTGCCTAATACTGCCAGCTGACGCATTCAAACACTGTCGTTGGATTGAATGCAAAAAATTGTGAAGAAGATGCTCTTTATTTGCACTCACTTGTGCAAAGAAAGCACGATCACTTTAAATAGGCTGGGCAGAGAGAACATAACAAACACGTCTGACTGATATGTGTGAGGTTTCCTGGGAAATGCTTTTGTGTCAACGTTTTCCTAATTCTTTAGTCGTATTAATATGCCTTCTGTCTTTTCTATTCCAGGCTGTCAGCATCAATAAAGCCATCAACACACAGGAGGTCGCCGTCAAAGAGAAGCATGCTCGGAATATCCTTTTTGTTTTGTGCGTGTGTGTGTGTGTGTTGTTGTGTACGTGGTCGTATTCACGTCATTGTGAGTGTGTGTTTATCTCTGATGAACACTCATCGTGTACTGGCCAGGAAAGAGCGTGTGTGTTTAAACTTAATTCCAGAGCGGTGAAGGAGGCGTTAATCAGCTCTGAGACGGTGTGAGGGTAAAACAACAGACATTAGCTGCAGAGAGGGAGGGAGGGAGGGAGAGAGAGAGAGAGAGAGAGAGAGAGAGAGAGAGAGAGAGAGAGAGAGAGAGAGAGAGAGAGAGAGAGAGAGAGAGAGAGAGAGAGAGAGAGAGAGAGAGGGAGAGAGGGATATTGAGTGTGTGTATTGATATTAAAAGAAAGCTCTAAAACCATCACACATGCACGTACAAGATGGGTACACACACACACACACACACACACATTATGACCTAACTAAATACCTCATCAAAGGGGATTGGGATTGGTCATTATAAAACTCATCAAGTCCTGAAATGGAGAAGGGTTAGAGACGCAGCACAGTCCATCCAATCAGAACGATGTCATAATCCTTGCTGGCCCCCTCTATACCCCCATGAGTGTTTAATGATCCTTGACCGCCCCCCCCCCCCTTCACCGTGCATCCTGGGAACGCACCATGAGAGGGGAGCCCACACCTTCTGGGCGGCGGCCAACCGCCTGCCGCTGTCCAGCCACGCCGTCCTCTGCTGGAAGTTCTGCCACGTCTTCCACAAGATCCTGCGCGACGGACACCCAAACGTACGTACAGGAAGACTCTTCCTCATCCCCACAGGACTCCTGTGTGGGAACACAGGATTTATGTTACAATCAGATGAGGATCTTATGCTGAAGCCAAGTGTGCAGATGTATGGCGGCTCTTACTGTTTTTATGAATTCATGAACGAGTAGTTTCTGTTCTCTCCATCCCCTGTAGGTGATTAAGGATTCCATGAGGAACAAGGCTGATTTGACAGACATGAGCAGGATGTGGGTAAGAACATCAGAATGCAGTGTTATCTATTGTCTCGTCCTTTCTGCTCTAACCTTTCTGCAAAATGTGGATTTATGTCACTACTCAGCAATGCCATTTGTTTTTAGCATGCATCTTGTTACCTAAAGTATTTTGACTTAATATGACTAGGAACACGTCCATGAATGGTAGTGAGGCTTGGCAGGGCTTAAGGCTCCACCGGTATCAGCGTGCTTTCCACATGTAGTTAGGTAAAGCGGCCGATCAAAGTTATCACACCTCCATTCTTTTTGCACCTTAGGGCTGGTTTCTGTCATTGTTATCAATGGGCCTTGAACGCCTCAAGCCTTTGGCCAAGCACCCGTGACGCCCTGAGTTGAAAGAAATTGATAAAGAAACTAAAGTAGGTTTAAAAGGATGTCTATGTAAAGCGTGCTCTGCAACGGTAAAAAGTTGCTCCGTTTTTCCCCAGGCTTCCCCAGCAAAAAGTCTGTGCAGCGGCCACAGGTTTTAAATCCTGCCTCGGAATGTGAGATCGACTACTATGTGACTGAATGCACAGGAAGATTGTTCCAAATCCAAGCGTTAAAGATAACATTTCATGCTTTTTTAGGGTTAAGTATTGCATTTGGGGGTACTGCCAGAATAGGGTTACATGCCTGTATGTTTTAAATAAAAAAAACGTATTATTCTCACACCGATGATTTTTCTAGCTTAGCAGAGGTAAAAGATGTATCCATACAGCATATAACAGTCTAAAGCAAAGGGAAAAGTAAAAAAAGCATGAAATTACCCCTTTAAAGCCTCTAAAGACTTGCTCCAGATACTTTGGCTGAGTTAAGGCAGAAGCACCATGTGAACTTAGTTTGTCTGATTATTATTTTTATGTTTTTATATACCTGGAACTTAAATGTCAAACGGTGTAAAAAACCTTTTGCTTCCTTATTTGCTAACTCAATGACTCACTCGAATGAACCACGCAGGAAGTAGAGTCCCTGTAACCGGGGGTTACGTCCTTATCTTTCCTGACTTTTCCTTCAACTTAGGCATTCTCAGAAGCTCCGGGCCAAGAGTTTGCACTCTTGGTTTAAACTGTACCTGACCCTAACTTGACCAAGGCTGTTTGAACAGCTATTGAGTCTGCGCTGCAGTACATTTAGCGTATCGTTTACAATTGTTTCGACTCCTCGCACACTTCTTGCAAGTTGGCATCCGGCGGTGCTCAGCCAACGTATCAGAAAACACATTCCTCAGCATTCTGCATTACTTATTCCCACAACCCCTTTGTGCATCCTGCCCGGAGAACTCCCGAACCTCCGCAAAAACAGATTCCCCCCTTCCGCTCATCCCCATTTCGATTCTCTCTCTCTCTCACCCCCAGGGTCACCTCAGCGAAGGCTATGGAAAGCTGTGCAGCGTCTACCTCAAACTGCTCATCACCAAAATGGAGTTTCACATCAAAGTGAGTCAGCTGAACCCACAATGAGTCTGCCTCCCCCTGGCACTTTTTATCCCCAAACCCCCCCCCCCCCAAATCCCTTTTTCAGTGGCATCATGTGTCTTTGGGGGGGGGGGGGGGGGTTGCTTGTAGAGAACATTTTTTATTTTAACACTAATGGCTGCTTTTAGTTCATGTAATGCAGCCTTTTTTTAAAGTCAGCTGAGAGCTGTCGGTGTTGAAACAGGATGTTGTGGTCACTTGTTAACATGCCCGTCATCTGCCGTTGATAGGCGTTGTGGGAGCTGTGCCTTTTGTGTTGTCTGAGGCCACCCTTTTGATTTAGTCATGATGTGTCAAAGAGGATTACAGTTTGACGTTGCGGACAGCCGAACCCTTTAGTCCTCATGCCATTGTTTATTGAACTCATCACTTTGCCTGCTCCACTCACAGTGTGTGTTTAGTTTCCAGGCTACTGCACTTTAGACGTCATCTCGACAACTACCGCTGCGCAGAGAGACAAGCACTGCAAGCAAAAATGTGCACAACTACAAATTTGGGCTTGACCAAAAAGCACATTTTAATAAACGGCTCTCCTTTCAACATAAGATTGTTATTATTTTGTGTGTTGCACCCAGTTGCACCTGTGTTCCCAAACCGATATAATTAAAGATGATATTTTGTTGAGCAGAAGAAGATGTTGAAAAACTGTTGTTTCTTCCAGAACCCCCGTTTCCCAGGCAACCTGCAGATGTCCAACAGACAACTCGATGAGGCGGGAGAGAACGACGTTAACAACTTGTGAGTTGGTTTTTTATTTTGTTTCTTGTTTTGGTCCCGGTTATAGCCTGTGGCTGCGATGATGGCCCAGCTCCAACCCGGCTCTTACCCGCGTCAAACAGTTCTTTATTGTCTCAGTCTAGTTAAAATAAATATCAAATGCTCTACTGTTCTAGGGCCTGCAATCATAACAGCGTGTTTACATGTGAACTGTAGTTTGATTGCTCAGAGGAATCGGTTTATGACCATAAATTGATTGGCATTGACATGTACTTGTGATCATGGAAAAGCTCAGTTTACACAATGGTTGAATTTCATCCATTAAGGTGAGCAAAGTTCAGACCTCTGGCATTGTTATTCTGTCTTGGAAAAGGGCCGTGCATGCGGCTTGTTTTGGATTTGGATTTGGTCAAGTTTCAGCGTTGGTTCTTTGTCTGTGAAAGTGTCTTGCTCTTTCACAAACAAGTACATGTACTTGTTTTGCTCTTAATGCCGTCTACATACATGACCATTGCTATAGTCCCCGGTGTGTTTGCTTAAGCCTACTATATGTAGATATATTGATATCTATGTCAGACAAACACAGAACTGCATCTGTCTTTGTGTGAGTGAACCTGCTCTTAAAATAGGAGGCATCCTGGGAGAATGAGTTGAAGCATTCCTCCCATCATGGAGGGAAACGCTGAGAGGGGTTTCCAGTCAGGCGACCCTACGCCGGATCCTGACCCAACCTTCCTATTCTTAGCCGCTTGTTCAGAAACATTCTTAGCCAGGGAGCCATCGAGGGGCTTTTTCGGTTTTTCGTCATCGTGATGGGGAAGTGGGCGTAGGAAATGAGCCGAAACATGATGTGATCGTTATTTTAATTTTGGCTGTGTTACACCCTCTTCTCCTCGTGATGCTATGCCCTCCGTCTTCTTCCCCTCCTCCAGTTTCCAGCTGACAGTGGAGATGTTTGACTACCTGGAGCTGGAGCTTAACCTCTTTCTTGGCGGTAAGTTATGTTCTGCTCAGCTCCTGTAAGCCCACCCACCCCCCTGCTGTGCGCGAGGCTTATTCAGGGAATGACATAATGAAAAGATGATGATGACGAAACACACAGACACGCTGCATGCGCACACACACACACACACCCCCACACACACACACACACACACACACACACACACACACACACACACACACACACACACACACACACACACACACACACACACACACACACACACACACACACACACACACTGTCTTTCCAAAGACTCACTAATACACCCAAATAATCAGGATTTATTGTCACACACACGTACACACACACACACACACACACACACACACACACACACACACACACACACAAACACACACAAGCAAATGGTACTTTCACAGGGCACTCCCAAAAGAGATGTGGCCACTTGTGCAAAGGAAAGAGGAACACGTTTCGTGTATAAAAAGACATCCATACCCAAGAGCACACCAAAATAAGTAGGGATGTCTACACCAGCTTAGTACACTGCGGTATAGTTACTAAGAGGTGGTATTCAGGTCACCAGGATACGTTGGTCACATATGGCAGCCATTTTCATTTTTATTGGTCACACAAGGTCCTCATCACCATCACTGTCATCAGACCAAAAAACAAACTGAGCTTATACACAGAGCAGCCTGAAAATGGATTCACACGCTGTCAACAAATATTAATTGTAATATTGTTTGAGTGTATTAAAAAAAGCGCAACATGTTCGTTAAGTTGCCTGATTATATTTCCAACCACTATAGGGCCGAGAGTATGTGGTAACTTCCATCCATGACGCATGACGTAACCGTTTGTGGTGTGGTGTGGATACATTTTGTGGATAAACAGTGAAAAAAAAAACAGCCTGTTAAAGTGCTGCACATCGTTGTGTTAGTAGGACAGTAAATCATATGTTTTGGCCTGATATTAGGGTGGTCTTAACTGAACCAAGTAGCCAGTTGCATCGAGTCTCAACAAAAGGCTGAAGACTTGCTTCTTCCTTCCTCACTACTTCATTCTTAGCTCTGTGTGTGTGTGTGTGTGTGTGTGTGTGTGTGTGTGTGTGTGTGTGTGTGTGTGTGTGTGTGTGTGTGTGTGTGTGTGTGTGTGTGTGTGTGTGTGTGTGTGTGTGTGTGTGTGTGTGTGTTTGTGTGTGTGTGTGTGTGTGGTACTGTGATGGAGAGAGGGAAAATAAGTGGTGTAATGATTAAAGAGTAGGCTGGGGGGAGTCAGACAACCCTGTTAATGTTCAGGGTGCTGACGCCCTCTGGGCTTGGCGTCGCACTCTGCCTGGGCTCTTTCTGCTCAATGAGGGCCTCTGTATGTATCCTTTGCCCTTATGTATTTGTGGGTGTGTAGTCTTCAGCTCCCTGGACATGTCCCGGTCCGTGTCGGTGACAGCGGCGGGCCAGTGCCGGCTGGCTCCTCTGATCCAGGTCATCCTGGACTGCAGCCACCTGTACGACTACACCGTCAAGCTGCTCTTCAAACTGCACTCATGTAAGCTCTCTCCCTGCTGGACAAACCCTAGTACTGCACGTGGGGCAAAAAGCCTGGCAGAAAAGAATCGTATGTTTCATGTCGAAAAGCGTCAGAGTATTGGAGACATCTGTTATTTTTCGATTTGTTGAATTAAACCACTTCAGCTCCCCAGGGGCTCTTTAGTTCCCCTTTTAATGAGAATCATGCAGTCATGCTTGACACTTGGGTGTTGGTCGACGGTCGACATGCACACTGATACACATCCTGAGGTTTTACATATTTTAAACTCACGGTCGATACGCAACCCAAATTCTCAAAAGGAATCTATGGTTCTTACAACTAACGTGTGTGTGTGTGTGTGTGTGTGTGTGTGTGTGTGTGTGTGTGTGTGTGTGTGTGTGTGTGTGTGTGTGTGTGTGTGTGTGTGTGTGTGTGTGTGTGTGTGTGTGTGTGTGCGCAGGCCTGCCAGCAGACACACTCCAGGGCCACAGAGACCGTTTCCAGGAGCAGTTTAAGAAGTGAGTTACCCCAGCAGACACACACACTCTGACGGGGCGTCCATCACGTTCTACGCCTGGCTCAAACTCTGTAACCCCACTGGCCCAACGCTGCCGTTTAATACCTTCACATTACTCTTCTTCTTTTTTCTCTCATCTCTCCCCTAAATGAGCACTTCTCAGATGTTGTATATCAATTAAAAAATTGTGTATCAATAAACAAATAATACATTCAGAGGAAAAAAGACTTAAGGCTTAATAAAAATGTGGTGTTGATAATACATTTGAATAATAAATGATTGCTGCGTTTATCAAATGAGGTACGGTATATATTGTTCTCAACTTGAATCCTTTCCAGGTTAAAGAGTCTGTTCTACCGCTCCAGTAACCTGCAGTACTTCAAGAAGCTCATCCAGATCCCTCAGTTACCGGAGGTGAGAGAACATCTGTCTCATCGTTCTCTGTCTTCACCCTGCCTCTATCCAGATGTTGGAGAGGCTGAACCCCTGGGAAAGGTCCCCGGGGGGCTGTAGACCTTTCAGTTGACCTTTTCATTCTTCCTATCTGCAGACCTTTTCTGTGTGTAATACTTTTTCGCATTTTTTTCTATATCATTCATTATGAAAATGTAGAAATCGTGGTTCATGATATGTTTTGGTTTTATTTGATTGATCAAAGTTAATTGTTTCAAGCTTCTCCATCCAAACCAGCATAAAACATTCATATATGTATTTATCGCTTATTCCATGTAATACAATAACAAAGGTACTTGCAAAGCTTGCGCATTATTAATGACTCACTATAGTTATTTCTCACTGCTATTGTTACTAAAGGTTATCTTACTAAAAGTTAGAGGGTCTGCTTCCTGTCTCTCTCCCCGCCAGAACCCTCCCAACTTCCTGCGTGCGTCGGCGCTCTCGGAGCACATCAGTCCGGTGGTGGTGATCCCGGCCGAGTCCTCCTCTCCAGAGTCCGAACACGTGGTGGAGACAGAGGACCTGGTGGACACGGAAGTCCCCTCACAGCCGGTCAGCCTCACAGCATCTCACTGCTACGACTCAGCCTCTCAGGGGTTAAAGGGGCCGTAGGTCAGAACTTACGTTTAGCAGGAGAGTCTGAAGAATAGAACCGAAGAGATCACCCAACTGGGACTTAGAGGGAACCCGTGTTCTCCACAATCATGAGGTGGGTAAGTTGGAAAGTCAGCTCAGGAAGAGGGCAGTCATGCTACCTACAACTTCTCACGTTCAGATTCTGTAAGATATTTGGGGGAAACAAACCGTGTGTCAGGCATCCATACCAGTGAGGATCAGTTCCTTAGAGGTGCGGAGGGGATTGGCCACACCACCTGGCTCTCGTGTAGTCACCGCACTGAAATACAGACCGCATTTTTTACTCCATACTATTCATAGCTGCGTCCAGGGGCAATACAAATTTGAACCCTCATGCATGGCATTTTAGTTTGAGTCGGTTGTTGTTCGCTAATGAACTACTGCAGGACTCAAGCCAACTGACCTAATGACGTCAAGCTCTGCATTAGGACTAGACGGCGCTTTACTCGTTTGAAAAATGTAGCTCTGAATGCTTATTATCTTTAATCCAGTTTCTATGACGGTGTTTAACCTCCTAGGAGCTATAGAGCGGGAAATGATCTTGTAAATGATGCTTACTATGTCTAGTGTTTAATTTCTGCTTTAAACTATGTAGTCAGATAAATAAGCGAGTAGGTAGCAGAAGCCAACTTTAAATGAGGTAGTGGTATTGATGTGCGGTAGATATTTGGACACCAGGTTAAACTGCTGATCCACTGCAGCCTTATAAGCCCTTCTTGTGGTGCAGCGGAGGTTTGCTTAGAGGAGCAGCTTCGGAGTTCACCTCATACCCTCTGGTGGTCAGGAATCACTCAGTGCACATTGGAATTAAACGACAGCATCAATTCAAGATGAAATCCTTTTACTACACTTCACTTCACTTGTTGGTTCATGTACTTATTTGTACACGTCTTGAAAGCCTGAGTATATTTTTGTTATTGGTAGGCTGCCGTTGAAACCAAGTTTGATGACCTGTTTGGCACCTCGGCCGCTACGGACCCCTTCAACTTCAACAGCCAGAACGGCCTGCGCAAGGACGAGAAGTAAGGCTAGGGCGACAAGTGACCCGATGGGACTGTGTGTCAGAGGGTAACTATGTGCTCTACATTCTCTTTCATTATTTTAATGGTGTGTGTGTGTGTGTCTGTGTGTGTGTGTCTGTGTGTTTCAGAGACCGTCTGATTGATCAGCTGACCAGGGAGATCCAGGCCCTTAAGGATGAGCTGGAGTCTTTTAGACTGGAGGTAAAGGTTAAAAAAAAATCAAAACATTTTTTCTCCCAATATCTCTTTTGGTTTCATTAGTCAACTCACAACCGTTTCCCTGTCATCCTTGCCTCCCTCCCTTCTTCCCTCCCTCCCTCCTCCCTCCCTCCCTCCCTCCCTCCCTCCCTCCCTCCGTCCGTCCGTCAAGAGTGGCCGCCTGTGCCAGGCGCTGCGGGGGCGTGTCAACGAGCTGGAGGCGGAGCTGGCGGAGCAGAGTCACCTGAGGATGCAGGCGTCGGGAGAGAGCGAGTTCCTGCGGGCGGAGCTGGACGACCTGCGGCGCGTCAGGGAGGACACGGAGAAGGAGCAGCGCAGCCTCACCGAGATCGAGAGTAAGGCCCGGTCACACGGAACGCCGCTGTGCCTTCAGTGAGGTTCTTACCCACGGCAATAAAGTGATTCGATAGTGCCGCTGAATGGGACTGTACACATACAATGCAAATACCGTTTTTTTTGCGTAAGAGCTACTTTCATTTGGAACAGCTTTAGCCTGCTAGTAAATCAGTTTAACCAATCACATTCGGGTTACCTTTTTCATGTCACCATGGTCACTGTACATGTTGCAGGAAACCTATTTATGTTGGTGGCACACACCTCTTTTGGCATCTAAAGAGGTCAATTACATTCATTCATAGACCTATAATTATCGCCTTTGGTTATATGCATTTCAACAGCATTCGGTGCTATAATTCCATTTTTACTCGCACTGTGGTACGTGAATATTATGTTGCTGTTGACAAAGTACTTTGTGCAGTTGTATCTCAAAAGATTTGTAATGGACAACTTCCTCAGCAAGAGTTATATTCGACTTTTAGCTATCCGACATAGAAAAAATCTCAAATAATGGAGACACACACATTTATCATAATCCCCCTCAGTCTTGGACTGGGGCACTCTATTTTAGACATGGATTAAAGAGTGAAACTCCATTATAATTTAATCCTCTACATAGGATATTGTGATGAAAGGATGGAGCATAAGATTGCCTACACTAGGCTAGTGTAGGCAAGGTGAACATTACCTGGCATCCGTCTGTCGTCATCACTGGTGCCTTCTACTTCTACAAAAACATACACACTTTGCTCTGTAACTAATTACGCAATCTGATTTTACTCTGTTTTTCCCGCTTTTTCGTGATGTCCATTCGTTGCCTCATTATAAGTATCTTTAGGAGGAGACTTGAGTCCCTTGATGTGGTATACAGGGTTCCTCCTGGTCAGGGGATTACTGGAAATTCAGGGCATTTTCTTACGCATTAAGTCAGCCTACAAGCCTTGATCCGAGCCAGCCCGCTATGCATGTGTAGATGTCTGCATGTCCCGTTCACTGGATGGCTGTGGAAATACGATATCTATTATTCACCAGAAAATGATCTGTCGTTATATTAAGGGGTTTAATTTGAGCTAAGGGTGTCTTTCAATAGATCATTAGAATGTTATATTTTTGTCAGGGAAAAGAAGTGCATTTTACATTGACAGTATACATGGGAGGGGGAAGGATACTAAACCGAACTCCCAAGTCGAAAGGTTCCAGGTTCGATCCCCAACATCCTGAGTCTACCTGTTGGCTTCCTTAAATAACCGGGCTAAGATGCCAGCCCCCCTTCTTGCTAACTAATGACCATAATCTGTATTCACTCTTAAGTTACTACAACCTTTCAACCCGCGTCGTCAGTGGTTACCTCTTTTTCTTGCTAACCCGTTTTTGTCTCTCTCTTCCCCCAGAAAAAGCCCAGGCTAACGAGCAGCGCTACACCAAGCTGAAGGAGAAGTACACAGGCCTCGTCCAGAGCCACGCAGAGCTGCTCCGAAAGGTGGGTGTCCTTTTCTTTTTGGTGCACATCTTTGCATTTTCCATATCCACATAAATCGGTGAAATCTTTTCAAACCCCGTAGCTGCCCTGATTCTCTTGGTTTGTGTGTGTGTTTAAAGGTCCCATGGCATGAAAATGACTTAATGAGGTTTTCTTGAGCATTATTATCCTACTCCGCCTTGGAAGAATGGGAGAATGAAAGCTCAGACGCTCCGATTTCGAATTTGGCCCCATGTGTCGTCATAAGGGGCCAAGTTACCTCCCTTTTTTCTGCCTAGCCTGGCCAGAGAATTTGGCACGCCAATGAGACAATGAGCTACGACCGTGCGAGGGCCAAATGTGTGTGTGTGTGTGTGTGTGTGTGTGTGAATACAAACACTGTCACGCAAGTGTTGTACACTACTTTGTTATAACCGTTCTGCTGTTGGTGTTATGGCGCATAACACGTCGGGTTCTCTGACATCTCAGGTATTTCTACAACGAGACTCGTAGTGGGGGTTATCTCAGTCATGGTTAAAAAGGAATTAGGGGAAAGGAACTTTGGCTTTGACTCCCTGAAGTACATGAACCGCTACTTGTCTCCCGCCCGAGCCCCGCTGCCCGCTGCCGAGGCACCCCCGCTGCCCGCTGCCGAGGCACCCCCGCCCGAGGTCTGGCGGGAGACAATCGCGGGCAACAAACCTTTTCTCCTCCATGTCGCGGTACAGTCACCTTCAGATTGGTATGGAAGTGGATGAACCAGAGATGTCCGGAGACCCCGACACAGTCGTTGGAGGCGCACACAGCTTTTGGCCGTGATGATATAGATGATATGATATAGATATCTATGTATAATATGATATTATTAGATATAGAGCTCCAGGACTCCCGCCGGAGAACCCGGAGTGTTCTCCGTACAGAACACGTCCAAAAGCTGTGTGCGCCTCGTCATTGTGATACATCCACGGTAAACACGAGCGCATGGTACCATGGCAGCGAGCTGCTCAGGGCCACACCCCCAGCCTCCACCTTGAACCGCCTCTGAAAAACTGAACGTTTGTGGAAAGCTCATTGTGGGACTGGCTCGTAGTGGCTGTAATTCTGCACCAAGGCTGAATTTCTTGAACATCTTCAAGTACTGTATTAGGGGCCCATTAACTGCTATATAAAAGCATTCATAAAGTAGCATGCCATGGGACCTTTAAGTATAACCAGCCCTGTTCTCACACCTGTGTGTGTGTGTGTGTGTGTGTGTGTGTGTGTGTGTGTATGCGTGTGTGTGTGTGTGTGTGTGTGTGTGTGTGTGTGTGTGTGTGTGTGTGTGTGTGTGTAGAACGCAGAGGTGACCCGGCAGATGACGGTGGCACGGGCTGCGCAGGATGAGGTAGAGGAGGTGAAGAAGGAGATGCAGGAGATGGTGAAGGCTTCCCAGGAGGCTTCAGACACACAGGTAGAGAGAGGGAGAGAGAGAGTGTGGACCCGGAGTCACAGCTGCCTCTCAACGGGACACTTACTGCTCTAAAAATGGGAGTGCCTAATGGCCTGCAGATGACAAGCCTCCATTTACTCTTAGCCTCTTTTTTTAATCCTTCTTTTTATTCAATATTGAGCACACACTGAAATTTAACTTCAATTGGCCATGCTGTCAATGTGATGAAACACACATAAGGATTGTTTCCAGTCTATTTGGAGACATTGGTGATAATAAATTACTAAACCACTAGGTTCATTGTCACTTTCCATGCAAAACGAATGGCAGGCATGACCTGCCACGTTGGGTGAAGTCGGTTGTAGTGTTTAGCTACGGTGTAACATGACGTCGTTTAGCAGGTTTGGTATTACAAAGTGGCGATTACCTCCATTCTTAATCCACGACCCAACCCATTGTGTCAATTGTGAAATGGGAGAGGAGGGGGGGGGGGGGCACTTTAACGCTGGCATTCCCAGCGTTAAAGTTGACCTTCTACCCCCATATTTATCTGTAAGCATCCTTGCGAAAGATGCCTTAAGACCGCCATACCGGCTCCTTGACGCCTGAGGTAATTACTGTAAAGGCGGTTTGGATAAACGGCGTCCGTAACTGGTCATAGTAACATTAAATGACGAGGCCCATCTGAAAGGACGCGTCCTCTGCCGGTCTCCCCAGGAGCAGCAGCAGCTGGAACAGCTGCAGGAGCTCCAGAGAGAGCTGGGCTCCAGCAGGGTGGAGCTGGACGCCCTGAAGACCACCATGACGTCCTCCCAGCAGGTGAGCCCCCCCCCCCCCCCCCCCCCCCGGTCCTCTCCCCTGCCTCTCCGTCCCTCTCGGCCTTCTCAGATACCGTCATGCCACAAAAGAATTCGACACTTGTCAAAGAGGTCAAATGACACATGTCAAGTCAAATGCTATTTATTTAAACAGCTTTTTTAATATTTGCACAAAGCCTTTTTTCGTTTGGAGAAATTACACACTAGAACACTATGCAGCGTAGTTGTGGTGGTTTAATTCAAGCTACCCCTCTCTCTCTCTCTTCCTCTCTTCCTGCATTGGTCCTCATCCTGATATGACAAGCCTTAACAGAACAGGGGATTAAAAGCATTAATAACTTATGCAAGCGCATGAAAACCCATTAACCTCTAAAACCACCACAGACCCGATGTTTTCCCCAAACAAAAATCTGGGCCATTTCTATAAACTACTTTTTGTCTCCATTAAAATTTCATGAAGACGCCATCTCAACCAGCATCTGTTGTCCAACCTATCTACTGAATGATGCTTTCTGGACACTGAGAACTCCCAGCATGCTCGGCTCATCCGCTCCTCCTTCCTCTACACGCGGGGGAGAGAAACGGCTCACACTTTGAACTGCATGCGAGGCGAGCTGATAAACCAAATGCCATTTTCGAAGGGTTGCACTGAAACAATAGCAGCCAGACAGACTACGTCAGTGGGCGGATGGAAACCGTGGCTCTTTCACACAATAGCCATTTAAAAATGGCACATGTGTAGGTGTGTAGTGTGGCCTGACAGTCCTCAAACCTTCCATGAATCAGACCGCTGGTAGGAGATGTGGCATTGACAGGAAAATTAACATCCCTCTCCCTCCCTCCCTCCCTCCCAGCCCTATCAATCAGCCACCACTTGTCAACCCCCCCTTCCTCCCGCTCTGCTCTATCTCTTTGATCTGCTTCCTGCCTGCCACCTGGCTCCAGCTGCTGTCTTGATTCTGTCTGCTAACAAGCTCTCCATGACAGACCTGGGGGCAGGCTTCTTCTTCCACATCACCCACTTTTTGTCTTATTTTGGGGATTGTATTTTGTGGAACTGCCACAAGGTCTCGGTTACAAAAAAAAGAGTATTTTCGTATAAACGTAAAGATAATTCCGCACTTTTTTTTGGATTGGGAAAGAATTTCCCAATATGGAAAGAAATGGTATCGCTGATATTCAGACTGTTTTTAATTTTGAGTCTTTATGCGAGATGCCTTGGGGTGACAAACAACATGCCACAAAAGCCTTCTCCTCTAATGGCTGACTCCCCCTCCCCTTCCTGTTCCCCTCCAGTCAAGTGAAGCCCAGAGTGTGCAGCTGTCCACCCTGGAGACGGAGAAGACGCAGCTCGCCCAGTCCCTCACTACAAAGGAGGCGGAGCTCACTACCCTGGGGGAGGAGCTACAGCAGGCTCAGAGCTCACTGGCCAGCGAAAGGGAGAGTGGGGTGAAGACGGCAGAGTCCCTCCAGAACCAACTCAACGAGAAGGTAGGTTTAGCTTTGAGCGTGTAATCAGCTGGTTTAACTGACACAGCTTTTGGTTTTGCTAAGGTTTTTATAAGAGTAGTGTTTGTTAATGATATAGTGTTTCATATGAAAGTGTAAATAGTGGGTTACGATTCGAGGGTTGCCATATAACACGTTATAAACCAAAATGAAACACACTTTTAACAAAATTGTCTACAACAGTGGTTTTCAAACTGTGGGGCGCGACCCCCCTGGGGGGCGCCAGAGTTCTTCAGGGGGGGGGGGGCGCGACGTGAGAAAAAAATAAACCCGAAAAAAACCCTGAAAGTCGATGATTCAAATCATCAGTCGTACTTCAACTGTAGAAGTAACATAACTAAATCAATTTTCAACCGTTTATCTTCGTGCAAACCATTTAAAAAATCTACATATTTGTATCTTCAATAATATCTAAACAGAATTTCACTATCATTTAAAATTTCTTCAGAATCACAGTTTTAGTTTCATACCGCTTCGTTTTCAGCTGTTTTCATCGAAGACGTCTGCCCATTCTGATACACCTAATTCTAGACATCGTCACTCATTCCTTTTTCAACCTTTTACCATCGTTCAAACCATTAAACAAATCTACACACTTGTATCTTCAATACTATCTAAACGGAATTTTGATAGCATTTATACTTTTTTCAGAATCACAGTTTTAGTTTCAAACCGGCATCGTTTTCAGTTGCTTATGATAATTTAGGTCACCATAGCAACGCCGGTAAACAAACCCCGCCGAATAGTCGAATCTCTGGACTGAAAAGGCAGATCTGATTCGACTGGCAGTATACACAGATTAAGATGTTCATATGTATTTAAAAAAGGTTAAGCTAAAACATGCTTAGATAAAGTTGTTAAATTGTGTTAAGAAATGTGTTTAAAAAAGCACAAAGATGTTGTAATGTTTCAGAAATATGTTTAAAATGTTTAAAAAATATGTTTAACAAATATGTTTCAAAAATATGTTTCAAATGTTTTAAAATTATGATCAGAGATGTTTAAAATGTGTAAAATAATTAAAATAGCTTTCAAAACACAGGTATTTAGAAAAAATAAAAATTCTGAGGGGGGGCTCACTCTCTCACACTTTGAAAACCCCTGGTCTACAACATCACTGATTATATCACTCACATACACGACAGTACGAAAAAAGTATCACAAAGTCAGAGTGGGTTGTTACCATGGGGATAACATGCCCCCCTCCTTCCTAAAACTCTCAACCCAAAACACTTTTATCTTCTTCAAATCCTCAAATTCCAGATTAAGCTGTGGCTTCACTTACGCTTGAAAGAAAGGTCTAAGTTAAAAGCTTTATTTCTGTGAATGTGTTCATTGTTTGGTCCCATTGTAGGTAATATGTAACTTGCTATAAAGTTAGATCTAAGTCAACGTGTTTGTGCCTGGGATCCCCAGGAGAGCCGAGAGCAGGCCCTGGAGAGCGAGCTGGGGGCGTCCCGCTGGGCCAGTGTCCAGGGGGCGGTGCTGGAGGCAGAGAAGATCATCCAGGACTCCCTGCTCCAGATCCATCACCCGGCCCACCTCAGCTGCACCAGCTCTGCAGGTAGGAGAGACCCCCCAGATCCATGTATGATCCTTAGTGGGGGGTGATTGGTGAAAGAGTCTTGGATCTTAAGAGTTGCTGGATCCAACACCTGCTGCCTGAATAAGTCACTCAAGGACATTTAATGTCAGCAACTGACCCTTTGCTCTGATCCAAAGAGGAAGCAAAAATACATTGTATACAATTGTGTGTGTCTCAGTGGAGGCTGACTACTGTAATGAACCCTTAAATATGACAACTTTAATGCCTTTGTATGTGTAAAGTTTGTTTCCCTGGGTAAAGGGACATTAGCACCCCCCATTGCCTATTGAAAACTACTGTAGGGAGGACCTTCCTCCCTCAGCCTCCATTGACTCCCATTCATTTCCCCGAAAGTGTTGGCGGCCGGTGAATAACATGGGGTTCAATGGGAGAGAGGAGGAATGTCCTCCTCTGAGTGGGTGTGACTAGCTAAGGGATCTGAATCGCGTCAACTCCTACTCCTAGCAGCCCGGAGGGAGGGGTTACCCCCTCAAGTCTAGGCTACGAGAACCAACCATATTCAACCATATTTTCTCAATCGTATGCCTCGTTTCCAGAGAGCGGTGCGGTTCGGTGCGGCTCGGTTTGCTTATATTGGCGTTTCCACCGCCAAATTTGGGCACGGTCCTGAAATAAACGCGCTGAACCTACATATTTTTCGGCAGTCCTCCGTTGGGTTGCCAAGCCGTCTGAAAGGGTGGCGAAAACGTGGAGCTATGCATGCCATTATTCTGAAATCACTTTTGGTATGACCAGGCCAATGATATCTTTGTAACACAAACAGCGAGGAGGACTGACTTGATCTATAAATGAAGTCCCTCAATCTTAATTGGCTTAACACCACGACCAACATTCTGAAACGTCCATTAACATCCACATTTACCTCAAACAATGTTAGGCTTACAGCCCATGTAAATAGTTGTGAATTTTCTTTCTTGTTGTTCTTTTAATTGTTTGTTACTCTGACCGTTCTGTTTGATATTGTGGAAAGGATGTTAGTGAATGATTCAGAGCATGATGCAAATTTAAATGGCATCAATTGTTGTTCTGTATCTTCATTTTTCTTAAAACAATTGTAGCTGAAAATAAACAATAAACTACATAAACAAGATCTGGGCCCAATGATGGCCCAGATATTTTTATTTAGTTTTACAAATCAAGAGTAGGCCTGATTTGACTAATTGGCTTTAAATCCATTCCTTCTGCCCTTGTAGTCCAAGACATGCTGCCCACCATCTTTCAAAGTAAAATGCTGCCACTGGTGGATTTGTATCAATTTTATTTTTATTATTTTATTATCCCTCCCTGCTATTTTGTAGTTCACCAAAACACCCTGAAACAACTTAAGTCTCAAATACTTATGCCAACATACCCCACTAACAATGCAAGCAGGCCAATGGCAACTAAACGCGCAGTCCTTTCTCCCTAACTTTAAAACCACCAGCCGCCACTGGGGTTACTATATTGAGTTTACTAACAGCTGTTTAAGCCTCACTCTACTCTCTCTCTTTATGACGGTTGTCTACGCTTTGTTGTTCTTTCTTGTATGTTCCCTCATGCGCTCGTTCTCAATCTCCCCCCCCCCCCCCCCCCCCCCCTCTCTCCGTTTAGACTACTTGGTATCGAGATGTCAAGCCTCTCTGGACTGCATCGACAGACTGAACTCTGCCAGAGAGTCCTTCCAGGCAGACAGCACAGGTAAGAGATGCCTCCCCTCCTACACCTGACCAGATAGAAGCGTAGGTGCTGGCAGCTCGTTTAAGATAGTAGTTTTGGATCATTAGCATCTACAGTGAGTACCATTCATTTGTTAAAACATGTATGGCTGTGGATATTGGTGTTTGAACCCAGAACGTTTCAGCTGGGAGAGAAAACAGCTGACTCCTACACAATCCTCCCGACCCCTTCATAATAAAACATTCATCGTTCATCATTACTTGTCGAACTCCCGTCTCCGCAGAATGCGAGCCGTGGTTCATCATCCCAATCCTCATGTCTTGTTGTGTGCTGCCCGTGTGTGCTTCTGCAGGAGGCTCGGAGCTGGTGCGCGCCGTGACTCAATGTGGCCACCTGGTGGGCGACACCATCGTCCAGGGAAGCGCCACCTCTCACATGGTCCCGGTGGAGCAGGCGGAAGGTGGGTTACACATTCTGGATTTGCGTTCGGGTCGCTGTGTTGTTTGTAGGCGTTTGGGTCCGTCGCTCTTTGAGGCAGCCGCACACACATTGCCTCCTCATGTGTGGCCTGTTTCCACTGACAGACCATAAATAATAAATCTGTTGGAAACTGTGTGGTGTGTCGGGACAACCACTTCAGCTACAGCCTGCGCCCCACCGCGTGTTGTATTGAGACCGCCTTTCAGGAGGGTCAGCTGACTTAATAACAATCATATTAATGACCTACCTCCTAATAGGACATCTAGTTCTAGTGTTAGGTGGAAGGTAAAACAGAGACCCCCAGTAGCCCCCATATATGTGATAACCCAATGCAGGGATGTAGAGCGTACTCACATGCTGATGCTGTGCCCCCCAGCGCTGTCGGAGAATGTGAAGGCGTGCGGGGCCGAGGCCCTGGCCCTTCTGGGGCCCATGCGGGAGCAGGAGACCCTGTCCTCCGCAGACGGCTCCAGGCTGCGGGACGTCCTGCAGGGCATTCTGGCCACGGCTGAGGTGAGCGGACCCCCGTCTCAGACAGGAGATGGTTCATCCCATAGAGGAGACGGTTCATCACCATAGAGGAGATGGTTCGTCCCATAGAGGAGATGGTTCGTCCCATAGAGGAGACGGTTCGTCCCATAGAGGAGATGGTCCGTCCCATAGAGGAGACGGTTCGTCCCAGAGAGGAGATGGTTCATCCCATAGAGGAGATGGTTCATCCCATAGAGGAGACGGTTCGTCCCATGGAGGAGATTAGGGCTGTGCAATTAATTAAAGATTTATATCTCTTTAAAGAAATACACATACGGTTCAAATAGAGAATGTTCAAATAAAAAATACAATTACAACATTTAGCAGACGCCTTTATCCAAAGCGACTTACATCGGCTAATACACACATTGACACACCGACGGCAGAGTCAACCATGCAAGGCGACAGCCAGCTCGTCAGGAGCAGTTAGGGTAAAGTGTCTTGCTCAGGGACACATCAACACTCAGCTCTACCTCCTGAGCTAAGCCGACCCCATCACCACCCCATCGAGCCAAATAATTTCCAAATATGTATCCAGCTATATATGGTTCTGAGGTTCAACTATGGAGTCCTTCTGTTTCATGGAGCGCCAACCCTCATCCTTCCTGACCTCTATGTGTCTGTGTCCCTCTTTATTTTTCACTCACCCACAAACACTCTGGACATCAGAAACTGCGTCCTCGGGGTCTAGAGCTGCAGCAGGGGGAGCTGGGAGATCTGGTGGAGCAGGAAATGGCAGCGACTTCTGCCGCGGTGGAATCGGCCGCTTCCAGGATAGAGGTAGGGTCTGGGTGAGGTGTTGGAAGACTTGTGTGTGAATTTTATGTACATGGCATTGATCTCCGTGTGAGCAGGCGAGTGTGTGTGTGTGTGTGTGTGTGTGTGTGATAGTTTAACATGCTTAGGTTACATACGTGTTTTATCCACATTGTGTGTGTGTGCGTGCTTCTGTAACTTAGAAATAGCTGTGTGTCTTTATGCACATGACACATTTATGCACATGTTTGTGTGTGTGTGTGTGTGTGTGTGTGCGTGTGTGTGTGTGTGTTCGGTGTGTGTGTGTGTGTGTGTGTGCATCGTTGTATGTGCATGCGCTTGCATGGCCATGGCCAAGTAATTTCCTCGTTGCCCCATAAAGCTCTTTGTTCACCATCTGCGGTTCTGTGAATCTCAACAGGAAATGCTGAACAAGTCCCGGGCGGTCGACACCGGTATCAAGATGGAGGTGAACGAGAGGTGAGAGTGGAGTTGGAGGAACTCATTATCATAATGAACACAGAGCATCACGGCGAGTTCACCCATGGAGGTTCATGCGATTATTACTCTTTATCATGTCACCCTCATTTACCCTCTGGAATTAATTAAAGTGTATACATCTTGTCTTATTATGTTCATATATTCATATTTTCATTTTTACATAATGGTTGAAACCTCGTTTTGTTAACAAGCCCATCTTAAAAGGAGTTGTACGAGGTGTTTGTACGGGATGTGTCCGTGGACACAGTTACGCCGCAGGCCGGCTTTAAAGAACAGTGGGCGGGGCTGGAGGATGAAGAGTTTGTGGTGCTGTGAGTTGGGGTTTCCCTGCTGTGTGAACAGATAATGAGCAAACAGACGCAGCCACACCGCAGAGATACTTGTTCACACGATCGAGGTCAGCTGTGCTGTGGTCTGAGAGGAAACAGAGGCTCTCTTCAAGGCACAGCTAGGGGATAAGGCCTTTATCTCTGAATCACCCACGGCTCTTTAGTCTCACTCGTATAGCGCTCGTATACCCCTCCCCCCCCCCACCTCGTATAGATCAAAACGTAATCTTTATCGTTCACGTTGTTTAATTTGCAGTTAATTCCCCATTTTACCATTATTGGAATCAGGATTGTCAATAACTCTGCTTCAAATCCTTCCTTTGCAGCGGGTCCAAACTCAGTTCCCTTTTGACTAAACTCTGTCGCCCCCTGCAGGATCCTGGCTTCCTGTACAGAGCTGATGCAGGCCATCAAGGCCCTGGTGCTGTCCTCCAAGGACCTGCAGAGGGACATTGTTGAGAGTGGACGGGTGAGCACAGAAACAATCGACATTCCTTTCAAAAGAGATTTTAGCCATTCCCGTGATGGATCATCTGACTGTGTTGTCTGTGTTGTCCACCAGGGGGCGGCGTCCATGAAGGAGTTCTATGTGAAGAACTCCCGCTGGACCGAGGGCCTCATCTCCGCCTCCAAGGCGGTGGGCTGGGGGGCCACAGTCATGGTGTAAGTCTGGTTAATGTGACAACGTGGACTACTGCTGTATGACAGTTACCGGGCAGTAGAGTTGGGGATCTGAGAGGAAGTTCTGTTAAGTTAAGTTCAGTCCTGCTGAGACAATGTCTGGAAAAATAAGGATTTTATCTTGATTGATCCAGGTGAATGTGCTTATTTATGAACTATAAATAAAATATATTTAAGATTTTTTTTTTATTTGTATTATCATTATTATTTATTAACACTGTATTTTCTACGCCCTGGTCTGGCAGAGATGCAGCAGACCTGGTGGTGCAAGGCAAGGGGAAGTTTGAGGAGCTGATGGTGTGCTCTCATGAGATCGCCGCTAGCACTGCGCAGCTAGTGGCCGCGTCCAAGGTAAGACCAGAGACCCTGACGATCACAACCAGCTTACAACCCGACCCGAACCTCTGCTCTATACCCTGAACCTCTGCTCTACACCCTGAACAGTCCCCTACTCCCTGAACCTCTCCTCTACACCCTGAACCTCTGCTCTACCCTCAACCTCTCCCTCTACACCCTCAACCTCTCCCTCTACACCCTCAACCTCTCCTCTACACCCTGAACCTCTCCTCTACACCCTCAACCTCTCCTCTACACTCTGAACCCCTGCCCTACACCCTGAACCTCTCCTCTACAGCCTGAAAATTTCTCTACACCCTGAACCTCTGCTCTACACCCTCAACATCTCCTCTACACCCTGAACCTCTCCTCTACACCCTCAACATCTCCTCTACACCCTGAACCTCTCCTCTACACCCTCAACCTCTCCTCTACACCCTGAACATCTCCTCTACACCCTGAACATCTCCTCTACACCCTGAACATCTCCTCTACACCCTGAACATCTCCTCTACACCCTGATAATCCCAACCCTACCCTGAACCTCTCCAAGTTACCAGTTCACCTGAATATCGAGTCATTCATTCGTTGATTTGTATTAGAACTGTACTAGAACTTGTATTAGAACTTTGTATTAGAACTGTAGTTACCTCACAAATCCCGAACTAGAGGATACAACTTCGACCTTTGAGAACCCTGGATGTCTCTGATTGGGACTGAAGATGACCCCCATCCCTAACCCCCCCCCCCCCTGCGCTGCTCTCCAGGTGAAGGCGGACAAGGACAGCTCCAACCTGCAGCGCCTGCAGCAGGCCTCGCGGGGCGTGGCCCAGGCTACCGCCGGCGTGGTGGCCTCCACCAAGTCGGGGAAGTCTCAGATCGAGGAGACCGGTGAGCGAGGGGGTCTGGGAGGAGGACGACGTGGTACTGTAGCGTGACGAGGCACCGGCGTGACTTTAGCTTCATCTAACAGGCTAAGAGCGGAGGGCGCTTTTACTTTGAAATAACAATTGGTTAGTTCATAAGGAACAAATAGATATATGTTTGTATTGCTTATTATTTACTGCATATTTTTTTATTTTCCAGATACAATGAACTTCACCAGTATGACGCTCACCCAGATCAAACGCCAGGAGATGGACTCACAGGTGTGTAGCCCTTGATCCCTAGTGACTATTAACACACAGGCTGTTCACATTGTGTCAGTGTCAGGCTTAGGATTGGCTGATGAAGAATGGCTCACATTGTCCTTATACGTTCTAAACAACCGTGAACAATTGCATGGATAGTGGACCTGCGTCATGCTGTGTGTGTGTTCGACCCCCCCCCCCCCCCCCCCCCCCATCCTCAGGTGCTGGTCCTGGAGCTGGAGACCCGGCTGCAGAAGGAGCGCGAGCGGCTAGGCGAGTTGAGGAAGAAGCACTACGAGCTGGCCGGGGTGGCAGAGGGCTGGGGCCAGGACGACCAAGGTGAGCCCCACGCAGCACAGACTGCGGGGAGTTGGCCGCTTTGAATGATGACAGATGATTAGAGATGGGAGCTGGGTAGGATAACGCAGTGGCTAGTGGGGGGTCAGACTCCCGGATAAAAACTACTGGGTTTCGTTCCTAATGCCTGCCAACATGTCTGTAGGGCACTCTGGAGCCAGATGCGTCTGCTGAGATCCACCTGACGACGTAGAGATGAAATATAGATATTTCTAGAGTGGTTATACTAGTGGCACAGCTGCATTTGTTTTAATCTGGGTTCGGGCTACACACCTTCACATACACGTAGGTCCACCGGCAAAAGGTTAATGTCTCTTCGTAGGATGTGCTGTGACAGACATTCACCTGTATCGGAATTAACAAGATATTCCTTCTTTACGAATTTGTATCGGATTTACCGGTAATCGCTTCGGATGGAAGTAAAAAGTGCAAAAATAACTGAACTGTTAAATAGTACTGATTTAAACTCGGCAAGATTAAAATTCACTCACTTTCTGTCTCTCTCTTGCTTTCCCCCTCCTCTCTCGCTTGTTCCTCTTGCATTCTCTCTCTTCTCTTTGACAGGCACAGGTTGACCCCTGACCCCGTATTCAACCGCAAGACTGGCCTTTCTTCCCCTGCCTACTTCCATGTATACACAGGCTCGACTTCCCCCTTTTTCTCTGTTTTCATTTCAAGCCAAAAAGAAGGGTGCATCTTTACTGCACCTGACCAGAGAGGTTCAGAGACCAATGAGGGTTGGAACAGGGTGGGGGGGGGGGGGGGGGGGAGCAGGGGGCAGTGGTGCTGAATCATGTGAGAGGAGAAAGGCATTATGGCGTCACTCCCACCCACCCCTCCACCCCCCCACCAGGACTATTCAAAAGCGGTGTGTTGTGTTCACACGTTACTAGCTTTTTTTTATTTTCTTTCAAAATGGCCGAGTGCCACCGAAAAGACTTCACGAGCACAAGTTTCAATTCCAAGACATCCCAAGATGCATTGCACAAAGGGCCCGACCCTCCCCAGCAATGAGGAGATCAGTGACAAATTGTTTTTGTCTTTCCCTTTCAATACTGCTCCTACTACTGCTAATACTACCAGTAATACTATTACTATTTTACTAAAACCACGACCACGTAGCTGTTTGAATGACATGCACGTTTTCTACCTAAATTCTGTTCCGTTTCGATGTCGTCCGGTTGTGAAACATTGTGCGTTGTGCCACATACGGTGCTGACCCCTGTTGTTTTCAATCTCCTGGTTCTAGACTTGGACTTGACCTATGACACTTGACCCTCGACCTTTACCCTAGTCTCTTCCTGCGCTCTCCTCACCGTGAGCCGTTTGTACTTCTTGGACCCGGACCCACCCAGCCTTTAGCGCCCGCAGCACTGTTTCTGGATCCTCGCCTGGTCCTCCTCATGATCTACCATGACTGCTATTTCAGCCGACTGTTTTATGGTTTTGTTTTTGTACCCACATTGAGGCGATCCTAGAAATCCTTTTTCAGGAAATCCTTCTTCTCTCGATGTCTCTTTCCCGACAGCAGCGTTAAAAATAGCAGATGAACTCTCAAACTGTGGCTCGTAGACACTGATGTACGACATTTCAGTTTGATCTCTCTCTCTGTTATACTGAAAACGAATAAGGAGAAGAAGGACATGGTTGAAGTGAGGACTGTATGCCTTATTAGGCACAAATCTGTGGCGGGACTAAACTCAAGGCTCCACATTTGATATTGGAGCATTTATCAAGAGTTTAGTCCGGTTGGCTACATGGACCTTTCTACACAATCTGCAGTTATAGTGTGAAAAAACAAAACAAAGGTCATAAACATGGATCCACACTGACTACCCAGGTGGCATGGCGTCCTAATGTTGTGTATAATTTATTTTATTTACTGGAAAAAAGTTTTTGAGTATTAACCTTACTGTCTGCAAAACCATCCTGGTAATGACAATTTAGGATATGACGAGACGTTATTATAGCTTTTGTTATTAGATTTTTTTTTTTTTTGAATATGAATATTTCAGAGGCCTGAAGATATAGCTAACATGCATTACAAAAATCCCCGAAAGTAATGCATTCAATATATTGTACCTTAAAATATTATAATATAGACATTTTCCCCAGTTTCTACATAATCTATTTCGTCATTTCTTTTTTGTATTTTTTAATAGTTTTTTTTATTATTTTAATTGGCAGATAATGAAATGGCAAATCCTTAAATAATTGTCTGCATTACCAGGATTTATTATCAATACTCCAGCCTTTAACTGTAGCTTCCAAAAGACCAAGTTGCTGTGTGTATTTTATATATTTCATCACACACATCGCATCTTTAATCAAGTTGTGGTCTTTCGCATTCAGTTGCTTTTAAGAAAAGGCAAAACATTTAACATTCTTAGCCGATTTAAGTAGCCTCCTGGGAATATACGAGTTGTCTTCTGTGGATTGCAGTTGGTAGTTTCTGCCACCAGGGGGTAGTGTTTCTTCGAGTAACCCGACTTGTAAACATAGCTTCGAGTGTTCATCAGATTATGCTGCTATTGAATGCCGAGTTTGACACCATGAGTTTTTACGGAAACTGGGATGAGAATTGATTCATAAAGCCCACTAGCTGTGGGTACTATCTATACGACGATGAAGAAGACGATGACTTTGATTAATATACTCACAGAGTGTGTTTTTCCTGTGTCTTGACATTGTAGTAGTGCTCTTGCTTCCGTCGTGTTTTTTTAAAAGTTGTGACACTGGGTATTTAACAGACCACGGTCAAACAGTCTTTTGCTAATACTTCTAATAGTCACCTGGTTGAGTTGAAACTAGGTTGATGTTTCTTCCGACAATACACTTCCAAGAAAGTCAATCAGAAATGGCCCACGTTGAGAAGTATTTGAATTGAAATCAATGAAATGAAAACAATAAATGGTTATATTTAAATATTTTAAGTTCCCTACTTGTAAAATCGGAACCTTCCCATCATATGTTCAACACTATAACTGTGTGTGTGTGTGTGTGTGTGTGTGTGTGTGTGTGTGTGTGTGTGTGTGTGTGTGTGTGTGTGTGTGTGTGTGTGTGTGTGTGTGTGTGTGTTAAAATGTTCCTATTTTTTTCAGTTGGACCCGAGTGATTCTTAGCTGGTTTTATGATATATTGCAATAGAAAATATCTGAATGGTGTATGATTTTTAAATGCCATGTGGTCTATTTTTGCAGTATTATACAGTAAGTGTCTGTTTAAGATGCATTAAGCACATCTCTAGTCAAACGATTTGATTCTGTCTCCTCTTTCGTTCTCTCTCTCTCTCTCTCTCTCTCTCTCTCTCTCTCTCTCTCTCTCTCTCTCTCTCTCTCTCTCTCTCTCTCTCTCTCTCTCTCTCTCTCTCTCTCTCTCTCTCTCTCTCTCTCTCTCTCTCTCTCTCTCTCTCTCTCCCTCTCTCTCTCTCTACCTCTCTTTTTCTCTCAGCCTCTCATGTTTGTAGTCCTTCACGTTCAGCCAGCCTTTCAACTGCCTCACACTGTAGTCAAGGAGAAACTAATAACGCAATTAATACCGTTTCAAATATGTTTTTGTATGATATACTAAAAAAAACTTTGTGGGTCTGTTTATATTATTATTTCCGTTTTGAAATAAATATTTCAACTCAATTAATACATCACGTTTGAGATTCATTTTTGTCCCACTTTATGTTTTGAAAAGACAAAGGTAGTTGTCTCTGTTGAAGGTTTGCTGTTTGTGAACCCCTGGACAGATATTAGAAGATTAAACCAAATAAGTTTATAAATAAGACTATCCTTTAACATCAAAATACAAAAATGCCCCAAAAAATCCCCCGTCCCCCCCAACACACAAACATCTAGAGATTCATCAAAGTTCTACCCTCTGCTATGTATATAAATCCAGGGGATATTTCTGTGTGTGATGAATCCTAATCAGGTCGTTCCACACCCACTAGTTATGACTGTAAGATTAAACTGAAATCATGTGCTAATTTTCACTCATTGGATTGAGATTCATCAAACATGATTAGTAGTATTTGTGTGTGTGGGTGAGAGTTCTAGTCGGTGCATAGAGATTTTGTTGAACATTAAAGTGACGTTTCTATCAGAGTGCTTCTAAAATCCTAATGTACTCTATTGATCTCTCTACTTTTCACTTCCCTATCTCTAGGCAAAAGCACTGACTCAAGTAGGTCTAAGGCCAAAATCTCCATGTAGGCCTATATTTCTTTATTCGTTGCAGATTAAGTCATTCATTTAGTTTTTTTCATTCTTTCAAGGTTTTCTGTGGGGATCCTGTGTGGATTGCATGCAATCTAAAGGCATTGTGCAGAGATTACAGCCAACTCTAATACTGTGGGATCAACCACTGTTTTGGATTAAGAGTCTTACTTTTTCATCTCAAATTCAACACTCATACAAAGGGAACCCGCAGGGCAGGGCAGTGTCTCAAGCAATTCTGGACAGCATTTAAGAAAATAATAGTTTAATAATTGAAAAAAGACAATAGACTTAATCCAATAAGAAATTGCCTTTAAATATATTGTGTAATTTTCGGTGTGAATTCGAAAAGGAAATGTCTTTGATTTGGTTCTGGTAATCCATATTTGACCAAGGAAGGTTTCATTGTATAGAGGAAGGTTGTCTTAAGGGCTAGGCTTCCAAAGCATGTGGTAAATCAATCAATGCCTGCAAATTTCAGAACGCCAGCCTTATTGTTGAAATCAAAAAACTGATGCTGAACAATAGTTTAACCTGTATTCCCCTGCTACTGTCTACACCTTCTGCAACCTAAAATCTGGGGATCAGGTCCTGCAGCTGTGAAAAGCGAGCGAGTGACCCAGAATGCGGTTCTGTCGATGACGCGTCGTTTTGTTTGCCGCGTGCTGACTTTATGGAGAGGGTAGTTCTCTGGAAGGAAAACTGGGGAGGCTCGAGACAAGCTGGGCTATTTATAGTTACTGCAGTTGTGTGCGCGAGGGCTAGCTTGCAGCGGCTGCCATGGCAGCAGCGGTAGCACCAGCAGTCTTCCTGTCTGTGTTTATTATTCACTGCAACAGTGGCCGCGGCTCCCAAACGTTATCCTCAGGAGACCCGGGGCTTGGGAGGAGAAAGGGCTTCAGGGATCAATAGATACCAAATCGCATGAATTCCTAAAATTACTCGCATTAATCTCCTATCTAGGAATTCCCCGTAACCTTTTTCCGAGTAAGAGACACATTGGCTGGTTGAACAATAGACAAATTATGGATGCACATGAAAATAATGTGGCACCAAAACAAAGACTGTGTGTGTGTGTGTGTGTGTGTGTGTGTGTGTGTGTGTGTGTGTGTGTGTGTGTGTGTGTGTGTGTGTGTGTGTGTGTGTGTGTGTGTGTGTGTGCGTGCGTGCGTGCGTGCGTGCGTGCGTGTGTGCATGTGTATGTGTGTGTGTGTGTGTGTGTGTGTGTGTATATGTGTGTTTTTTTGTTCTCCATTCTCTGTGTAAAATATAGAACATTACTCGAGCATCGATATTGTCTTATTCAAGGTCATATGTGGTCAGGACCTCAAGTTCCCTCTTCTCGACTCCCATCCCAGCATTGTGGAACCTGATACCGACTACAGGACCTGCTTAAAGCTACACTGTGAATAGAATAAACACCAGTAATAGCCTGGCCACCTTGGCTATGACTGATGGAAAAAGCAATTTGACCTGGATTAAAGGTGACAATGTTTAACTCTGTCCTATTTCGAGGGCGTATGACAGATTGTGTCAGTGTCCTTGAGCTCCATGAAGACCGCATGGGTGATTATTAATGTACAAAATACTGCAGTAAAACAAACCCGGCACGCCACTGGTTAAAACAGGTTTAGCCTCATAGTCACCATATATATTCAGCCTTACCATTCCATTGCATCCCCTTTTTTGCCGTTGTCTTCTCAAACCAATTAATATCAAGAAGTGCTGTGTGGGCTCTCTCACCCCACTGACCCTGGGAAGACATGCAGCCATAACATGGATGGATGGATGGCTACTGTATCCCACGTTATGTTCTCCATGCTTCTAAAAATAGCCCACCAAGCTGCAGGTGGGCCCCAGACCACCGGGCCTAGAGCGGTACGGGAATGTCCTTGGTTTAGTGAGGGAAATGTGTGAGGATAGCTCACATGTACACGCTGTGGCTGTGTAATGTATATATTGAGGCCGAACGCCATGCAATCATTCAGTATGGCTACACCGTGTGTGTGGGTGTGTGTGTGTGTGTGTGTGTGTGTGTGTGTGTGTGTGTGTGTGTGTGTGTGTGTGTGTGTGTGTGTGTGTGTGTGTGTTAGAGTGAGATACAGACATGAGGTCACATCCACCACAATTTAAATAAGGTGCAGAATGGCTTAACTAACTTTCTTTTTAAATGTTACTCATCACTCTTGTCGTGTATTACTCAAAAGTTGTGTTGGTGTATTCCTAATAAGGCAGTGGTAATGGTCCTGAAGCTTTTAGTAGCATTATCATTTACCTCCACTGCAATCAGAGCATTATTCATCATGGCTGTCATGAAGTAAATGACTGTTGGTGTTCTTTCACTCCCTTTACTGCGAGTCAGCCACCAGGTGGTGGAGGAAGATGGAGTGTCTGTGTTAACTGCACAGCACAGCTGGGGAAGAAAATGAAAAGTGTAAATGTCTGAGGAGGGTTTACAATCTGGCTCATCTCTCATCTCTTCCCTGTGCTTTCTAGCTTTTCTGAGAAGTGTTCGTCTGGGAGTATTGTTTGTGTGTATTTTTAAATGTGGACGACAGTGACAGGTGGTCAACGGTGCGCGCACACACACACACACACACACACACACACACACACACACACACACACACACACACACAGACACACACACACACACACACACACACACACACACACACACACACACACACACACACACACACACACACACACACACACCATCTCTGCTGAGTGCAATGTGTGTCCCTCAGAATAGACAGGAATAGCTGCAGACTACTGTACCAAAGAGTAAAAGCAGTCCAGCGCTTGTCAAGTTGGGACTAGAATAAAAATGGGCTATTTTTGTTGGGCTCGACCTTTCCAAGAAGTTGAATGTTTTTTAGTTTTTTCAACTAACCGGCAGCAAGGAGTTTAATAAAATAGGTGAACTTTTAAGTAACTAAAACAAAGAGGGATGAAAAAATAAATAAACATAACAAAAGCATTCTTCCTCCCTCAGACATGCTGTAGCTCGTTCTTCTGTCGCTGGAACTTTGTCGGAACAAAATACCAGCGAGGATCATGGAAAAAATCTCTGTCAGAATAAGTTTGGGAAAGGATGTGTGTGTGTATATGCCTGTGTCCGTGTGTCTGTCTCTGCGCAGGGGATCTATTCATTTGGACATGTAGAAATGATTGCATACAGTGTGCCTGTGATGCGTTGCCAGGGCTATCAGGGGCGTTCAACATTTGGACCGATGGGGCGCAGGCAGAAACATGCAGTCACATGGCAGCAATGGGTCCAGAGAGACAGGTCAATCAACAGAGCGAGTCAGAGAGAGAGAGGCAAGGAGAGACGACGACAGAGAGAGAGGCAGACAGACCCAGACAGAGCATGACACTAACTCCTCCACTCCGCTCCACTCTGGGGAAGAGAGCCGAGGTTGCTAGGAGACCTGTCCCCAATGCAAACACAGTACCATCTGCTGCAGGGACATTAAGGAGAGGGCTAGTCAGGCTGAGGAGACCAAATAAGGGAGAGATGGGGATCGAGAAAGGCCTGGAAAGGAATTGGAGCGACACTTTACAAAACAAAATAATGCGCACAGACAGCACATCTGTGAATGACAAGGAGACGTGTAAGAAAGAGGTGGACCCAATAAAATACATTTTTAGCAATGTATGTTGCTACACGGCACGTGGGTGTCTTTTACGGGGCTCCACCAAGACCAGGACGCGGGGCGCTGAGGTTGAGACGGTTTATTGCCACGGTTGGGTGTGTGGAGATGGCTGGTTGAACCTGGGCACATTGATTGCTCCATGTTCCACAGGTGTGCAGCCTCACCTAGCTCCAGTATCCAACTGACTTGGGACAGAACCAGCCATCATCCACACACACTCCACAACATTTAAATGAAAGACAGAGAGATATTGAAAAGGAAAGTGAAGAAAATAAAGGAGGTCAGATTACCAAATGGATGGGGGGGGGGGGGGGGGGGGGGCACGCTACTGGTCTGTTGTAGACCAAGGTGAAGCGCTAATTGAAATGGATGAGGTGGAGTCGAAGCAACCCCACCATTTTGATTGGAAAATGATGATGCACCTGTTGTTTCCATGGCAACTATCAAAGAAGAGGTGGACAGGTGCAGTTACATCTCCCTGAGGACTAAATTGGTCTATTATCTCAAAAGACAGCTGTATAATTATTACTCTGCTTGCCTACAAATTCATTTCAGCTTATTGTTTCGTTTTTACTGAGGTTCATGTTAGCATTGAATAGAAAACATTGCTGTCCCGGTTATTCCCTGCCTTTCTGTTTTGTACTCAATCCATTTTATGGTTTTGCAGTTTAATGTCTCTTTAATGTCACACAAACACACACACACACACACACACACACACACACACACACACACACACACACACACACACACACACACACACACACACACACACACACACACACACACACACACACACACGGAACCTTTTCCTAAACAAGGTTGGAATGAAAAGATAGCGTTCAACTAATTAAAACTGTGACAATAAAAACAGCATATATCCATACAGATATCAAGGTGCATTTTAATTGAACGAAGATGCAATGATATACAGTCGGCATCAGCATCCTCCATTACAAAAACATTAAAATTAGAACATTTTCAGAAAAAACGTAATAAGTATCGTACAGCCAATATGGGGTACCAGAGAAGAAGCATGACTTTGCCTATGAGTCTTCATTTGTCATCATACGTCGATAAAACACAGTACATTAACGCTATTTACACTCTGTAACACGTGTGGACATTGAATGCAATTCTCACGGTGAATAAAGTCCATAGAATATACGTATTTTCATATATATATTATTATCTGTCTTTTACAAATTATATATTAACGCAATATATCACAGAGAAAGGCTATCTACAACCTTTGCTTTCAGCTACACACAACACCCCTGTTTTGTTACCCTTTTTGATATTTCTGTTTGGTCAATTTATTCATTAGTGGACGGGAGTCTTTGGTTGCTTGGGAACAATCACGGCGAATCAGTGAGTTGCCATGGTTTAGAATAACAATTTTAACGTTAAAAGCTGTTTCTGTTTGGATTTAGTCAAGTCGGCATGTTTTTTCTAAGGGGTATTGTTTAACATAGACAGGAAACAAAGCAAAACACAATAAAAGAATACAAAATTAATGAAATGGGTTCCTTGCCCAGTGCAAAAATAAGTTATAATTACTCACCCTCCCCGTTTAAACCTGGTGTCCAAACCAACAGGGCATAATGCCTGACACCGTACACAACAGAGGGACCAGAGTGATCAAAAAGGAGATTTCCTGTTAAGTCTGAAAAAACAACCGAGTAGGAGATCAACTGTACGTTTCATTCAAACATTGCCATATTGCTTTTGCCTGTAAATGTGTTCCTTTTAACTGGGCAGAAATTGTTTCATTAGGGCAGTAAGTCAAGGACCTATTTTCCGAGGAATATCCCACAGGGACAGTCCTCCCACACTGGGAGAGCCTTGGAGTGAAAACTATAAAACATATTCCTTCCATCATGTCAATTCATAACTCCATCCACTGAAAATGTCACCGAGTGCAGTAAACAAAATACAATTTATCTCGATTCCCACGACAATCTCACTCCGATTCAGAAAGAGCCAATTGGAAACATCAATATTATTTTCAATATTTTTCTTTTGGAACAATCCAGAGCACTAGCCGTGCACTGTCACACTTTAGTTGTCCGTCGACCTAAAATGGCAGAAAGACGCATATGGTGCTTGCATTACCTTTGGGAAACCCAGCCAAAGGTAGTTAACCTGAGACACGCTTACGTTGTGTGGAACAACCTGTCCAAAGCTGCTAACGGCGGCCGCTGTGATGCGTGCTGCCGACCGGCCGTCATACACACAAACACACACATACACACACAAAAACAAACACACAAACACACACAGAGGCCCTGCGGGTTGCATTACACAGCTAGTGTACCGAAGGAGGAATCATATTCAAAGGCCCTGTTTTTGCTGCTGTAAAGGGGATCAGATTCATAGAGAGGGAAAGAGGAGGTGTGTGTGGGGGGGGGTTGTTCTGAGTCGGGTCTGACAGCTGTTTGTTGCCCTAGTCCCGGCACCGGCGGCCCCTACTGAGCCTGGTCACTGTTAATCTCCAGCCAGCATACCTGACCAGCCGATCGCTTCAGAGAAATACCCCCGTACCCTAGCCCTCCCTACTGGGCCACTGGTGGCCAGCCTCCCTCTGTCTAGGAGGCTCTCCCACCTCCCCATGGCCCCCATGCCAGACCCTAGCCCTCCCTACTGGGCCAGCCTCACCTTCAACAGGGCCTCCACCCCAGGCCTCATCCCTGGCCCTGTTGTGATCTGGTGGACACCGTTGTCATCATGTCCAATAAGCTCAGCCACGCTGAGGACAGAGCGACTGGCCGCCAGCTGGGAGAACAGGGCCGGGGTGAACTGTGCCAGGTCAGGCCAGCCAGCCGACGGGCTGCTCCCCTCTCTCTCCCCTCGGCCGTGTGTTCACAGCGTCCCCACAACCCTCCAGAACGCTAAGAGCTAAGAGAGGGCTAACATGCTGTAAGAAAGCTTCCAGTGGTGTTTTTTTTGTACTTCCTACTGTACTGTTACATTCCAAAAAAGAAAATGGGAGCGTTTGGTTTCTCCTCCGCCACCACCTCTCCTCCTCCTCCTCCTCCTCCTCCTCTCACCTACTGCTGGTTTCAAACAGTGTAAGTATGTCTCTAACAAACCTGTTCTTTCTATTGCTATATATATCTTCACTAACAAACTAGGATTTCTGTAACGTGTGTGTATGTGTGTCCAGACTGTCTCTCTGAACATATATCAAAACCTGTATATAGTTTGTGCGAGGTTGTTTGCATGCATGGAGGTTTAGATGTTTGTGTGTGTGTGTGTGTGTGTGTGTGTGTGTGTGTGTGTGTGTGTGTGTGTGTGTGTGTGTGTGTGTGTGTGTGTGTGTGTGTGTGTGTGTGTGTATGTGAACATATGAAAGTGTGTGTGTGTCTTAGTGTTGACTGTGTGTTTTTGTAACCTGTTTTTGTAACGTCTCTCCCTATAGACACAGCCATCTCACCTCGGCTGTTTACCCGGAGGGGTCAGACGTTGCCGCCACGGCCAGGTGTGTGTGTGTGTGTGTGTGTTTGTGTGTGCGGTCACTGTACATGGAAGGGTCTCGAGAGGGGAAAACCATGAAGGATTGGGGCGTTGTTTGTTACAGGGGGTTAAAGATATATCAGCCAAATCAATGTCTCACACTCTCATCAACTGCGGGCCACACCACCCCTACCCCCACCCCCACCCCGACCCAACCCTGCCACCCCAAACCTCTCCCCCCTCTTAGTATCGGTGCACCCGGCCACTGTCCATCCGTTTGTGTGTGTCCGTGTTTGTCCCCATGTGCGTGTGTGTGTGTGTGTGTGTGTGTGTGAGCGGCCTCTGCCCTCAGTCCCAGCCGTTGTCCTTTATCATGTGGGCCAGCTCAATGATGAACTTGCCCTCTTTGTACTTCTGACTGCTCTCGAAAGCGTGCTCCTGGAGAGAGAGACAGAGAGAGAGAGAGAGAGAGAGAGAGAGAGAGAGAGAGAGAGAGAGAGAGAGAGAGAGAGAGAGAGACAGACACAAATGGAGATTGAGTGATTTCAATCAGGAAAAGCAAAGTGGGATGGAGTTGAGAAAGAGAAGAAGTAATGCAATGCCGTTTTCACTCAGACAACTGAGGGACTCAAGGTTGATATCCCGTCACTGCAGAGGTACAGTCATCAGATTTCAATTGGATTGATTCCACTTGAATCTGTCCATTTTAAAGGAAACCACCTCAAACCTCCAGCTACCTCGGACTCCCACTGGCCCATATGTAGCCACCCTAGCCCCCTGCATCGCAATCCCGCAGGTAGACTTAAAATAAACATTTTCTTTGTCGACCCTGGAGCTTGAAGGCTGTGTTTTGGTTTGGGCTATTTTGGTTTGTGCCGCCGGTGCGTTTTCATCAGATCCACATGGAAGTGCACTAGGTCATTCTGGAAGCAGGAAGACTGCAGGACCAGCAACACTGCCCACATCTCGTATAAATAGCTGCCCTCCATTTACACATATCTAGTGTCTAAGAGTGTGTGTGTGTGAGTTTGTGTGCGTGCGCGCCTATGTGCGTGTGCGCGTGTGTTTGTGACCCATTTATCCGACAGTGTTATGCTAGCCATACCTCCTATTAAGACGGTACTTAAGCCGGGCAATGACGGACACGCTCGGGACTGTTGGATGTTTGCGAATTAAGAGCACGTCAATAAGTCTCGACATGTCTATCAGCTATCAGCGGACACATGCTCCCCCCCGCCCCCGCCAACACCTCATCCATGAAGCCACGTGTCTTGCAAACTCTCTCACCTCTGTCATTATGGGATGCTGGCCCCCCCAACAGCTGCACAAGATCAGCCCTGCTGATAAATGGGCCAGTTAGCACGTGGCGGCGTTGGGGGTCAAGGTCAAATCACATCAATATTGGGAGGGGGTGGGGGGACCAGAACACCAGCATGGCTCTGGGCCTGCCTGGTTGAGGTCGACATACTGTACCACATAAACACCTCGTGGAAAGTAATGTGGTGTAGGCCGCTACTTGCTCGTCCTTATTACATTGTAACAGGATCTGTTGTTGCTTGGTCATGTAAACGGTAGATGTCTGTCTTAATAGGGTAGTTGTGTTGTAATGTTGTGTTTCTCTAACATGCTGTTGTTTTGCCGAAACACACATAGGAGCATAAACCTATAATACTCATGAGTTAAGTGGGACTTTTACAGTGAGTAAAACTGGAGGTCAACAGGGCAACAGTTAATCCTCAGAAAATATGAGAAATGTAATTTCATGAAAGCTCAGTACAGTCAGTACATACGTACTTATGATACCCAAAAAGTTAACATCACAATTTAGTTAATTTTACAGAGGAAGCAGATGGTTTTACACTCTGCAAACTGAATGTTCCATACTTTAACTTTGCTTCAGCCGTTGGTAATATGAGCCCTGCATGCATCTAACTATTGCAAAACCAATCTTATTAATACGTTTCAACAAAAGAACAGAACAAAAAGAATTCGACCCATTAATAAACCTTATTGATTCACCCCACCTGGGTCAACCCATGCAACAACAACACGCCAGGAAGTGGGAACGAACTGCCAGTCAGTCCCCAACCAGAGATCCATCTCCTGCCTCGATCTATTCCACGCTTACATTTCATCGGCACTTAGCCCAGCGGAAGTGGATTAAAATAGAAGCGCTGGTGCAGATAGAGCAGAAACATGTGTTGCACTAGGAGCCTCCTGCTTCATGCCCGTCTAAACATGGTCGTTGTCTATGTGCCATGTGTGCAGTGCTGGGAGTGTGGCTGTTGGGTTGAAAACAAACGTACGTATTTCCAGCCCAGGGTAGTCTTGCAGTTCTCACAGTAGATATCTGCCACAGCATGCAGGCCCGTGAGCAGCACCCTCTCCT